>NW_006159849.1:654809-694930 GCF_000334495.1 Tupaia belangeri chinensis
GGGTCTGGGTCGCGAACCGCGGTCGACTACGTGGGAGTCCAGCGACATAGCCATTACACTAACTGCTGGTTCCCAAGGAATGAAAACTTTTAAACACAGAAACTATCAGAATCTTTCTACCATCATACCAGCCTGCAAATGCATTTTCCTTGCCCTTCTCTTAGTGTGGAAGATGTCTCTCTCCCCAAAGTCTTCTATTTGTGTTCTAGTTCAGTGATTCTCACACTTTAATGTGCACATAAATCACTTGGGAATCCTGTTAATACACAGATTCTGATTCAGTACGTCTAGAGTGGGGTCTGACATTCTGCATTTTTAACAAGCTCCCAGTTGATACTGATGCTGCTAGTGGATGGACCACACTTTCTTTTTAAGAATCATTTTATTTAAATTTATTTATTCATTTATTTTAATTTGCCTAGAGAGGGACAGAGAAAGACAGAGAGAAAGTGAGAAAGCAAGCTACCAGGTCTGGGACTTGAACCACGGTCGGCTATGTGTGAGTCTGGCGCCCCTAACCACCGTGTCGTCTGCCAGCCCAGTGGACCACACTTCTAAGTAAAAAGATCTAATTTACCTCTTCTCTTCCTGCTTTTCCTTATTCTCCTAGAAGTGCAAGAAAGACCTTCTCTTTCTCCCTCATGTTGGGTGAGTGTTTCTCTCACAAAAAAATACTGTGATCTCGCTATCTATACTACTGTCAAATTTTTACCTTTAGACCGCCAAGCTTGAGTTTATTATTTAAAGTTTAGAATACCTTTTCTCAAAAAGTCCTGCTATAAAGTAAAATTTCCTAATACTTACATGCTTCAAAAAGTCCATGGAAATAACGTATTATGAAAGCTATACATACTTTTTTTTTTTTAAAGAGAGATTTTTGTTGTAGAGCGTTTATGCCAGGTGGAGAGACAGAGAGACAGAAACTGAGAAATCAGACCCTGGGGGGGATGGCCATGCTATAATCCCTTCTCCTCCATTCTTCTCTCAGGATTTTGGGCATGCATGGACATGTGCCTGGTATGAGTTTAAAGCAGCCAGGTTCAGGACTTGAACCATGATCAATTATGTGAGAGTCCAGTGATATAACCATTACGCCATCTGCTGGTCCCAAGATTTTAGTTTTGTTTTTTTTTTCTTGCACCAAAATAAACTCATACTTTAATTCCATTTTTAAAAATTCCATTGTTGCACAAGCTGAATTTTCCTTGGAAAAGCATTCAACTTGAAAATTCAGAGCTGAATTTTCAGCTTGTTTCAGGTGTTATTCACACTCCCCTGGAGGAATAAATATTATTAATTCAGTGAGTAGGGAACTTTGATGAAACAAAATTTGTAGGGTATAAAAATATATCTGACAGGGACCAGCATGTGGCATAGTGGTCAAGGTGCTGGGCTCCCACAAAGCCAGCTGTGGTTTAAGTCCTGGACCTTGTGGCTTGAAACTCAAGCTGGATGCGTGTTTGTGCCTGCCCAAAACTAGAATACTGGGGAAGTAGCTTTATTGTTACACGATACGGTGGTGTGACCATCCCCCCGGGGGGGTGATTCCTACTTTCTCTGTCTATCTCAGCTCTCCAATGAGTACACATACCTTATAACAAAAATCTCTCTCTCAAAACAAAACAAAACAAAAACAAAAAAACCGACAGTATTTCAGAATTGTTATATGCATTAAACTTGTTATTCAGTTTGCTGAAGTAGAAATACCATGTGGCAGTAAAGTTACTGTTTTGAAATATATGACAAGAAAAATGGGTTTAGGTTATCAATCTGAACTGATACTAACAATTTTTGAAATTATTAATCTATATGGAAAAATGACCTTTGTTTTGTCCTGTTAATTTTCAGTGAATAATTTAGAAGTTGCAGAAGTATGTGTCTACAATATAGAATATATGAGTATGCCATTCAACATGTGAATATGTAAAAATACACATTAAAAGTTGATTAATTTATATTTAACTTTTACCAGGACACATTGCTATGCTATATCAAATTGTTTATTGATAATTTCAATCTTTTGATGATCTTTTTGAGTCTGACACAAGGAAAGATGGTTGGATACACTGATATTTTAAAAAATGCATTTTTACAGAAGTACTCATACATATGTTGAGTCTGAAATTGTGTGATTATTAGTGGATCCTGAAAGTATGTGCCATATCCCCAAGACCTAACATAGAATGTAGCATTAGGAAGCCGACATCATATTTCTAAATTCTGGCCAAGTATGGTGCTTCCCAGCTCCTAGTGCTGGGTGAAATCATTGACGTTTCAGCATTAGCTTTTCATCATTTTAAACCTTTAGTCCAGTTACACTACCCGTATTCCTCTATGCCTTCATTCACCCATTTTTACTCTTTGTTTTTATCACTATCATCACAACTGATCCATGCAGGGCCCCTCTCTTTAACAAAATTTAAATGGCTATTACATGTTGGGTGTTCTGGATACTTGTGATATAAGATTAAACCGAGAAGGTCTTGCCCTCATGAAGCTTACAGAATAGCAAAGATAAACAAATAAACAAACAATAAACATAAGTAAGTTACGTACTATGTTAAAAGATGATTATCCTCACCTATCCCTTCTTCACTCCCATTCTCCTCATTTTATGTGCAGCCATTCCAAGGTGTTTACCATATATTTTTCGTTTATATAAGTTTTTACAAATTATGCATTGCTTCCTGTGCCGATATTTTTAAAATGTATCTAAGTTGTATTTAAAATCTATATATTTTTGCTGTCATGTGAAGATTTAGGGACTAAATGTGTATTCTTCACATTTTTCTTATTTATTCTCTCAGTGATCGACACTTAACATATATAGCCTCCAATGCCCTGCTACTAAAAATAACACTGGAATGAATGTCTGATTAGCCCTTGTATGGAACTGTGTGGGAATTTCTCAGAGACATATTCCTAGGGGTGAAATTGCTGTATCATGAAGTACACGTATACTAAATTCGCTTGAAGTATGTCAGGCTGCCCTCCACAGTAGCTACACTAATTTGAAGCTGTACTTCCAGGCCCATGTCAATGTATCCATGCCAACAGTTAACACTGTACAGTTTTTAACTAATGCCAGTGAGATAGATATGAAATCTCATTTTTGTCATAACTTGCTCTGAGTATCTCTTCACATGCATGTTAGCCTTTTGGTTTTTGCCTGTATCTGAAGTTGGTATAACAGTTGTCATTTCCAGTAGATTTGTGAGAGCTATTCAAATGCCTATCTGAATAATAGTTATTCCCTATTATATTTAATTGGTCTTTTTTTCCCCCTGTATCACTACTATCCTATTTTGGGTAAATACTTATTTAATTTTATTATTATTATTATTATTTTAAAATTTGCTATAGGGCACAAGAGAGAGAGAAAGGGAAAGTGAGAAAGCAAGCTACCAGGTCCAGGACTCAAACCATGGTCAACCATGTGGGTGTCCAGTGCCTTAACCATTACACCACCTGCTGGCCCTTACTATACTGTTTTAATATTTTAATTCTGTAGGATGTCATTTATCAAGAGGGGCAAGTCTCCAATGTTTATTTTTCCCCTTACAATTAAGCTAATTTTTAACTTTTATTCTTCCATATATATTTGAGCATATCCTCATTAAATTTCTTTTTAAGAATCCATTCAGAGTTTTAATTAGGATGCATGGAATAATATAGATTAACTTGAAGAGAATAGACTGCTTTATAACATACAGTTTTATAATACAAAGTCATCCCAATCAAAATCATGGAATATCTTCATTTTTATTTATTTATTTATGTTTAAGGTTTTTGCCATAGGGCATGTGCATTTACTGGAGAGAGACAGAGATAGTGAGAGGGAAAGTGAGAAATCACCTACCAGAGGGGAGTGCCATGCTGCAATCCCTTTTTTTTTTTTTTTGAGGGGTTTTTGCTATAGGGCGCTTGCGCTTGCCAGACAGACAGACAGAAAGACAGCGAGAAATCACCCCCCAGGAGGGATGGCCATGCCACAATCCCTTCTCCTCCATTCTCCTCTCGGGATCTTGGGCACACACGCACACGCACCTGGCATGAGGGTTTTTGTTTTGTTTTGTTTTGTTTTTGTTTTTTGGAGAGGTTTTTACTATAGGGCGCATGCGCTCGCCAGACAGACAGAGATAGATAGAGAGACAGAAAGCGAGAAATCATCCCCCCAGGGGGGATGGACATGCCGCAATCCCTTCTCTATTCTCCTCTCAGGATCTCAGGCATGCACGCACATGCGCCCGGCGTAAGTTTTAAGCCCCTGGGTCCGGGACATGAACTGCGGTTGACTACATGGGAGTCCAGCGACATAGCCATTATGCTAACTGCTGGTCCCCCGGTGTGAGTTTTAAGCCACCAGGTCCGGGACACAAACCGTGGTTGACTACGTGGGAGTCCAGCAACATAGCCATTATGGTCCCTGAAATCCCTTCTTATCCATTCTCTTTCTGGGATTTTGGGCATATATGCACACACTCCTGGCATGAATTTCAAGCTGCCAAGTCCAAAACTCAAACCATGGAGGGCCATGTGGGAGTACGGTGCCTTAACCACCACACCATCTGCTGGCCCACTTCATATTTTATTATTAGAATTTTAAGGTTTTCTCTATGAAGTCCTTTGTATTTCTTCTGTCTGGATGTCTGAATGTTTCTCCAAGTATTTCATGGAATAGATTTTCTATGCCCCTATGAGGTTCTTCACCTTCTAGAATACCAATTATTCAGATATTCAGGCACTTAATGGTATCTATAACTTCCTGTATGTTGTCCTCATTTGTTTTGGTGGGTAGGTTGGTTATTTTTTAAATTCTTTTTAGGGATTTTGTCTAAGTCAAAGGCTTTGTCTTCTAGATCAGAGATCCTGTCTTCAGCATAGTCTAATCTGCTATCAATACTTTTGAGGGAGGTTTTGATGTCCTGTATTACAGTCGTCATCTCTAGAAGTTGATTTTTTTAATGGTTTCTACCCTTTATAGAGTTTCCCCTTCAAGTCATGGAATAATTTTGTCTCCTGGACTTGGTTGGTTGTTTTCTTGTGCATCTCATTGAGTTTAGTTATGATAAATAATTTTGAATTATTTTTCTGACACTTCAGTGATATCCTCTGCTTTTTTCATTGTTGGAGATGAGTTCTTGTGTTCCCCTTTGATAAGTATTTCCTGGTTTTCTCATATTTTTGAGGCTCTGCTATGATTTTTAGTCATCTAGTGATGTCCTCACTTCTTGCTACTTCTTTGGAGTAGTTTCTGTAGCTCTGCACCTCTGCTTTACTTTGATCTGAATTAGCTACATGCCAGTTTCACTCTTCTATTATGGCAGTGTGTAGCTACAGTGAAAGTTTTGGGTTCAGATTTTACAGAGAGGGCTTTCTCTCCTCTTTTGTTGATAGGAGTGTAGAAGAGAACTCCTCCAGAACCTCAGAGTGCTCAGATGTTTGGCCTCCACATATCCAAACCAATCTGGTCGCTATGTGGTAGGGGATTGACCTGAGAGGTGAGAATGTAGGGGTAGTACTCAAAATTGCACACTATGCTCTACGTGGAGCTCAAAACAAAACAGGTACTCATCCTACATCCTAACCAGACAGAGGGTTTGGGTGAAGAGCTGCCTCTAGTCTGGCCTGCTTTCTCTGCTCAATTTGAGCAGTTAGAAAATACAAAGGTATATGGCCTGGTGGTTCAGGCAGTTGAACCCCACACTGTCCACCGCTCTGTTTGAGGCCCAAGTCCCCACTGGGTGGCTAACAAACACTTGGCAAGTGTGTGTATATTCCCAAAATTCCCAAAGGAGGGAAAGATGAAGGAGAAGGGATTGCAGTGCAGTCATGCCCCATAGGTGGTGCCTTCTCCATCTCACTCTCTCTGTCAAGTGTATGCATAGCTGACAATTTTAAGAAAAAAATAAAAAAGAATAAAGAAGGTTCATCACTAGGGTGGCCTACAATATGGACTATGAAAGCACAGAAGAAGGTGGGGCATCTCTTCAGAGTCTCACCCTCTTTTTAAACTTACACCATTCATTCATTCTTTCTCTGTTTTCTTTCTCTATTTGTTCCTTCCTTTCCTTCCTTGCTCTTTTCTTTCCATCATTCCTTCTTTCTTTCCTTCCATATAGCACTAGTCAGGTCCTCTAATGGTGTTAAGTAGTAGTGACATGATATATCTTGTCTTGTTCCCTAGCTTAAAGGACATACATTTAGATTTCTCTATTAAATACGTTTATAGGTTTATACTACATAATCTTTACCAAGATAAGGAAGCTTCCCAAGAGGTACTTCTTTTTATCATTACAAGTAGAGCTGAATTTTACTGAGGCTTTTTTGGCAGCCTATTACAGTCACATGACTTTTTTCTTTTATTAATTCAGCAAATATTTACTGGATACCCTTAAGTGCCAGGCATTCTTTCTGATCTGTAGAAAATGCCAGTGGAAAAAACAAAAATCTCAGGCCTCATGAAGCTACTAGCATAAGTAATAAACATAGTAAATAAGCAAATATTACTACATTCTCTTAGAATGTAGTAAGAGCTACAGAGAAATAAAAAGTGAAATAGAATAAGAGAGATCAAGAATGCAGAAGGCTGGCAGATAGTATTTAATAGTGTGGTCAGACCAGGCCTCAATGAAAAGGTGAGATTTGAAAAAGGAGAGTATACATAATTACTAACAATTTACCATATATCTCAGAGTAACTAAAAAAGGATTTTGAATGTTTCACAAAGTAATAACAAATGGTTAACATGACAGATAAACTAATTAATCCAATTTAATCAATACACATTGTATTTTCATACTGAAAAATCACATTGTTTCCCATAAATATGTACAATTTTTATGTTGCTCTAAAAAAGGTAAGAATTGGCTGTTGGGTTTATCAATATAGTGATCATTCATGATCTCGATAAGAGAAATGTTGGAGTGATGAAACAAAAGCTGATTAAATTGAGTATAAAGTAGGATGAGAGAGGAACAATTGTTTAGTAAATATAGAAAATTCTGTGTGGGCCCCATAGTGCAGCAGTTAAGTCCTGTGCTTTCAAAGGACTGACCAAATGACTGACCAAAGTTCAAATCCTATCCCCAGTGGCTTGAAGAACATGCTAGGCATGTGTGGGTGCCCCAAATCCTTATGGGATAGAGAAATGGTGAAAAGAGGATTGTGGCATGACTACGTCCCCATTGGGGATATATTCTCTCTCTCTCCTCTCTTTAGTGAGTACCCATGCCCTCTGGCAAAAATAAAACAAAAGGAAGAAAATTCTGTCAAGGAGTTTTGCTACAAGAAAACAGAAAGAAAATATGTGATAGCTAGTAGAGTAAGGCCAAATAAGTGTGTGTGTGTGTGTTTTTTTTTTTTTAAGAGAGATTTTTGCTATAGGGCACATGAGCTCTTCAGAAACACAGAGACAGACAGCGAGACAAAAAGCAAGAAATCACTCCTCCTCACCCTGGAGGGATGACCATGACGCAATCTTTTCTCCAGTCTTCTCTTGGGATCTTGGGCATATACTCACACACGCCCAGCATGAGTTTAAGTCACCAGGTCCGGGACTCGAACTGCAGTCAACTATGTGGGAGTCCAGCGATGTAACCATTACACCATCTGCTAGTCCTCAAGAAGTGTTTTTAAGTGAGAGAAATAGTGTTTGCTGAGGTCAACTGGTGGCATGGTGGTTTCAGTGACTGGATTCCCCCATGGCCAACTACCATCCCAGACCCAGTAGCTTGAGAGACACACCAGGTGTCTGTGCATGCTGGCCCAGAATCCTGTGAAGAGAAATGGAGGAAAGGGGATTGTGGCATGGTCATTCCCTGGGAGGTGCTTGTTCGTTCTCTCTCTCTCTCTCCCTCTCTCTCTTTTTCTCTCTTCCAGTCATATGTCCTATAGCAAAACAATGTTTAGAAGTGTTTGCTCCCTGCCAGAAGTGACTGAATAGAAGTGAAAAATTATGAAAGATATAGGGAAGAATTACTGGAATGACGGAGTAGGTAGAAGATGAGAGACAGTATGTAAGTGGGGGAATTGGCTTTAGGGTCATCTATGAAAATAGGAAGGTGGAACATATGATACAGATGTTAAAAGATGGGTTTAAAAAATGCCAAAGGGATCAAATGCAAGTTTTCTTGTATTTGTTTCGATTTCCTCAGGAAGTAAAAGGCAAAGCCAGCTGAGAGTAAGGATGAAAGTCTATTAACATGGTAAATTGCATTGATAGATTTTGTGATCTTCATCTATGCTTGCATTTTTAATATAAACTTTTTTAAAAAATTTTTTCTTTTTTTGCTATAGGGCATTTGAGTTTGGCGGGGCAGGGGTGTGTAGAAAGTGAGAAGTCACCACCTAGAACGGATGGCCATGCTACAATCCCTTCTCCATTCTCCTCACTGAATTTTTGGGCGCACACACACACACACACACATGCCTAGTATGATTTTCAAACCATCAGATTCAGGACTCACACCATGCAGTCAGCCACGTGGGATCCAGTGCCTTAACTTTTGTGTCACCTACTGGTCCTAAAACCCTTCTTAATATATTTGTAAAATATGTTTATGGATTAAGTTTACTAACATCATATTAGGATTTTCAAATCACTATCTGTAAGTAAAATGAGATTATAAGGTTTTTTTTTTTTAATCTCATATAGTTTTTATCTAGTTTTGGAAAAAGATGACAATAGCTTCATAAAATGAACTGGGCAGCTTTTGATCTTTTTCTGCAACAACTTTTATATAAATTCCAACAACTTTGGAATTTATTGTTCTTGAAAAATAAGTGAAACCCATCTCTAAAATCATATATTGAGGTCATTAGAAAAGTCATGATGCATTTTTTGCATAGAAAAAGGCATTGCGGGGACCAGCAGGTGGCATGGTGGTTAAGGTGCTGGACACTCCCACATGGCCAACCACAGTTCGAGTTCCAGACCTGGCAGCTTCCTTTCTCCCTTTCTCTCTCTCTCTCTCTGTCTCTGCAAATTAAATTAAATGAATGAATAAATACAATTTAAAAAAAGGCATCATGACTTTTCTGATGACCTAATACATTTGTTTTTTTTTCAAGGTGATAACTATTGCTAAACTTATAATTTCTTAGAATATTGTTGGTACATATGGGACCAACAGATGGTGTCCATTTCATTTTAATTTTTAAATGTATAAACATTCATAATATTCATTTATTTTTTTAAAAAACTTTGTTGTATCTGTACTTATTTCTTTTTCTACTGTATTTTGTTCATTTTCATTTTTCTTAACTAATCCAACTAGACTTCTCTTTATTTTATTAACACTTTCCCTCACCCGTTTTTTAGGTTTTCATCACAGGGTGTGTGGGTTTGCTGGAGAGAGAGAGAAAAATGGAAAGAGACGGATGGCCATGCCACAATCCCTTCTCCTCCATTCTCCTCTCAGGATTTTGGGCATGTAAGCACACATACCCAGTGTGATTTTTAAGATGCTGGGTTCAGGACTTGAACTGTAGTTGGCCATGTGAGAATCTAGCATCTTAACCATGATGCCACCTACTACCCCTTAGTAGCCCTCTAAAGAACTAACTTTTTAATGAAATACAAAATTGTTAGAGTGTTCTAATAGGATTCTAACTGCAAAAGACAGAGATTCACTATAATAACCATAAGATAAAAGGAGATGTAGTAATTATGAAAACAAACAAGCTGTAGAAATAGACCTGAAATGGCCTAAGGAATCGTCAGCTCTAAAAACCACTTTTTCTCCTCTCTCTGAATCTTTTCTCCTTTTTGCATTTATATTCCTTTTTATATATATATATACATATATATATATTTGGAGAGGTGTTTGCTATAGGGCGCGTGCACTCGCCAGAAAGACAGAGTCAGGCAGAGAGACAGAAAGTGAGAAATCACCCCCTGGGGGGATGGCCATGCCGCAATCTCTTCTCCTCCGTTCTCCTCTCGGGATCTTGGGCACACACGCACCCGCACCCGGGTCCGGGACGCAAACCGTGGTCAATTACATGGGAGTCCAGCAACATAGCCATTACGCCAACTGCTGGTCCCTATATTCCTTTATAATTTTAGCTTGTCATGACAAGTCTCACAAAATCCTTTCAACTTTGGCTCTAACTCTTGTCTCACTACTTCTTAGTTCTAATGTCAAAGAGAGGAAATCTGGGCCAATGCATTTTTTTTCCCACATGTCATGTTCTGCTGGCCATTGTAATATATTGGTTCTTTGGGGCTGGGTGCCAACTTCCCTGTCTGTTTATCTGCGGCTATACGGTGAGTCATCACATGGTCCAGAACATAACTTCTAATAGCTGGCTGTACAGTGGAGGCTATTAGCAAAATATCCTCTTAGAAGATATTGGAGATGGGCAAGGGCCAGGAAGGAAGTCCAACAAGCCTCCAAATAATTACCCCCCGGAGTTATTTTAGTTTTCAGTATCCAATAGGGCTAAATCAATAAAGAGCAGTTAAGATAGTAACAATTATGTCATTGTTCCTTGAGTATATCACCACTTCTCCATTTCTTTACATTTCAATGAAGAACAAAATGGTTTCTATTAATCACTTAATTATAAAATGTATGTAAAAGAACATCCTAAATTTTAAATGAGCGAAAGATTTGAATAGACATATCTACAAAGAGTTTTATACAATAAGAACATGAAAAGGTATTCAACATCTTTGGTCATTAGGTAAATGCAAATTAAAACCATAATAAGAATAACCATATCTTCATATCCATTTAGATAGCTATAATTTTTTTTAAACATTTATTTATTATCTATTTGTTCATTGTGATTTGCCAATAGGAATCTGCCTGGTCCAGGGCTCCATGTGGGAGTCCAGCACCTCAACCACCATGTCAGCTGCCAGCCCCCAAGATAGCTATATTTTTTTAAAAAAAGTAAAGTATCAAGTGCTGCTGATGATGTGGAGAAACTGGAACCCTCATATGTTACACTTATACATATATATCCCAACAATCGTGAGATTGTAAAATGGTGCAACCAGGCTGGAAAAGTATATAGCAGTTCCTCAGAAAGTTAAATAAAATTACCATAGGATCAGCAGTTACACTCCTATTTTTATACCCAAGAGAATTAAAAACATATATTCAAGCAAAAACTTGTACATGAGAGAACCAGCAGTTAGCGTAATGGCTATGTCGCTGGACTCCCACATAGTCGACCACGGTTCGTGTCCCGGACCCGGTGGCTTAAAACTCACGCCGGGCGCATGTGCGTGTGTGCCCAAGATCCCGAGAGGAGAATGGAGGAGAAGGGATTGCGGCGTGACCATCCCCCCTGAGGGGTGATTTCTCGCTTTCTGTCTCTATGTCTCTCTCTGTCTGTCTGGCGAGCGCATGTGCCCTACAGTGAAAATCTCTCCAAGAAAAAAAAAAGAAAAAAAAAAACTTGTACATGAATGTTCATAAGTGCCATTCATAATAGCTAGTAAGTGGAAATTAAACATTAAAATGTCTATCAACTGATGAATGGATAAACAAAATATGGAATATCCGTAAAATAGAAAATTAATGGGCCATAAGAAAAATGAAGTACCGATACATGCTATAACATGGGTGAACACTGAAAACATTATACTAAGTGAAAGAAACCAGACACAAAAGTCACATGTTGTATGTTTCTATTAAGTAATATACAGAATAGGCAAATCCACAGAAAGAGAAAGTAGATTAGAGATTGCCAATGACTATGAGCAGAGGGATATGGGAGTGACTGCTAATGAGTATGAGATTTCCTTTTAGGATGACTGCTAGAAATGTTCTGGAATCAGATAGTGGTGATGGATACACAACCTTGTGAATATACTGAAAAACACTGAAATGCATATTTTAAAGCACTAATTTTATGAAATGTGAATGACACCATAAAAAAATGTTAATAGAGGACCAGCAGGTGGTGTGGTGGTTAAGGCGCTGAACACTCCCACATGGCGGACCACAGTTCAAGTCCTGGACCTGGTGGCTTGCTTTCTCACTCCCCCGCCCCCTGTATCTCTCTATGGTCAAATTAAAATAAAAGAACGAATAAATAAAATTATTTTTAAAATGTTAGTAAAAAAATGTGTGAAGTTTTTTGTTTTCTGTTTTTTTTTTTTTTTTTTTTTGCTAGAGGGCACAGGCACTGGACAGAGACAGACAAAGACAAGAAAGCACCTTGCATGGGAATTAGTCACACCACAATCTCCTCTCCTCCACCTTTTCCTCTTTTTGATATTTTGGGCATGCACACACAGGTGCCCAGTGTGTTTCCCAAGCCACCAGGTCTGGGATTTTGGACCACAGGGTCAACCACATAGGATCCAGCTTCCTTGTCCATCAGGCCATGGAACTGACCCAAAATGTGCAAAGGTTTTTAAGTGTTTTTATAGGAAACCACTACAATAATTTTAGTTAAAAATATCTATTCTTTCTGAGTAACCATACTTGCTACTTTTTATTTAAAATGTGATTACTCATTTTAAAAAAATAATTAGCTGATTTTAGAATTCCAGTATTAAATTTTCACCTGAATGACATGTTTACTAAAGTAGGATTCTTTTTCTTGTCTCTAAACAGTCTCTACTGCCTCTCCAGAAGAAGCAATAAACAGTTCAGAACTGCAGTCACTGCCCGAGTCTCAAAATGAAAAGGCCAACTCTCATCCTGAGAAGACAAGAGAATTTTCCTTACTAAGTGATATCAATCCATCTGTTCATGAGAGTGTAACATTTCAGAAGAAAAGTACAAACAAAATTAACACCTTAAGCAATTTATTTTGGGGGAATCATCCCCAAAGAAGACGCAGAGGGTACTCAGAAAAATGTTGTATTAAAGGATGTACAAAAGAAGAACTTAGTATTGCATGTCTTCCATACATTAATTTTAAAAACTTAAAAGGACCATCCCTTGTGACTCAAATATACTAACCATCATAGGACTTATATAAATAATAAAATCTTAATATATTTGTTTTAGTATTTGTTATTGTGCTTGTAGCTGCTATTCTGTGAACACTATTTGAATGTACTTGCAAGCATTCGACAATAATTTATGTTGCCAATAGGAATCTTGGTATTTTCTTTGGTGATTCCTATATAGAGGATAGAGAATTGAAGAAAAATAACTGTAGTGTAGCTATATATATACATAATATATACACACACATATATGCTTTTATATATGTGTGTGTGTATATGTATATGTGTCTGTCTGTGTTTGTGTGTGTATTGCCACACTATAATAATTTTTTTTCAATTCTCTATCCTCTCAGGAGGCTGGGCATACAAGTGTCACATGCATTGCTGCTGGGCTGGGATTTAAACCCAGTCAGCAATATAAGGTCCAGCTTCTGCACAGTAAAGTAAAATTACACTATAGAGCCAATCCCCCCTTTTTTTATTTAGATGTTGCTAATAGGGGTGCCATTAGCAACATGGGTGCCACTAGCAGGTAGTGTGGTGGTGGGGATGCTGGGCTCCCACATGGCAGATCATGCTTTGAGTCCCGGACCTGGTGACTTGCATTCCCACTTTCTCTCTCTCTCTGTTCAAATTAAATACAATAATAATAATAAAATTAAATAATTCTTAAAAAAAAAAGATACTGCTAATGGAGTTGGCACTATCCATATTACTGTCATTATTGTTGAAACTCTTTTAAGCTCATTAAAATGGATTACAGAATGTGCTGCATTCCATCTGTATAACATACAGACTGATGCCCATGACTACGGCTCACTCCACCATGCCAATACATCTGTCCCACCAATGTAAAAATAACTAATCAACTACCATTCTGGTAAGTGTTCTTGTACTATAATAGTAGGTACACTTTAATTCCTTAAGTTTTACTATAATAGCTGGTCAGATTCTCTTCACAATTTCAGTGATATCTTTAGGTTGTACAACCCCTTCAAGGATACACTACTTTTGCATTAAAGATACTAATATGTGAATCAACACTTAAATCTCAATATTATTCAAGGGCATGTGTGCTCAGAGAGGCAGAGACATGAGAAAGAAAGCGAGAAACAGTCCCCTGGGGAGGAATATCCATGCTGCAATCCCATCTCCTCGATTCTCATCTCAGGATTTTGGGCATGCACGCACACATGCCCTGCAAGCGTTTCTAGCCACCAAGTCTGGGACTCAAACTATGGTCAGCTATGTGGGAGTCCAGTGACAAAACCATTATACTATCTGTTGGTACCGTGTAGCAGGGACTCTGAAAGTATGTCCTTGGCCAAACCAATAGCAGCATCATCTGGGAATTTACTAGAAATGCAAATCTAAGGTCCCACCATAGACTTGCTGAATCCGATACTCTGAGTATAGGGCCCAGCAATCTGTATTTTAACCAGATTCATTCCGAAGTGGGATAAATGTTAGAAAACACAGGTAATAGAGTCATCATGTGGACATTGTTGAAGTCCTATTTATATACTTTGATATCTCAACCCCATATAGATGTTATAGCATTATATAACCAAGCTTTGGTTTGTTTTTTTTTTTTCACTTTATGTCCACATGTAAAATTTTTTTCCCCAAGTTTATTTTATTCATGATAGAGAACTCATGAGAGAGAGCAAGAGGAAAAGAGGGAGAATGTGGTATGCATGCTTCCAATGACCAGATCAGAGATTCTTTATGTATAATCTAACCTGGTTTTCATACTCCTTTTACAGAGTATTTTTATTCCCCCACAGAGTATGTGCACTCATCAGAAAGAAACAGAGGGTGAGAGTACACCTAATAGGGTGTGGTCATGCCACAACTCCTTCTCATTTCTCTATCCCACTGTTATTTTTGTCTAGGAGATTTGAACTGCAGTTGCCTATGAGGGCTCTGGCTCCCTTAACCACTATGCAACAGGGCCAGCACTCATAGCAGAATTTTTTATTTCCCATATTGTATTCTTCATCTTCAAGATTTCTGTTTATTTTTAAGGTATCTATAAACTTTTAGACACCTTATATCAAACATAGTGTATGATATGCTACTTTCCAGTTGGAAAGTAATAGAATGGAAGATCTCTTAAATGTGTTACATATATAGGCCCTTGAGGAGTCTTTAAAAAATAAAAATCACATTCTACTTTAATCAAAATATCTACTTGAAATCTCTTTTTAAAATCTAATACACTGTCATTTTAATTCAGGTAATTTCTGCATCAAGTCATTACTAAAATCCCTTAAAGATATTGAATATAAAATAAAAAGCATTTTTCCCCTTTCCTTCCCTTCAACCAAAAATCAGAAGTGTTAAGTACAAGTTTAAAAAAATAGCATATACCACTGAAAATAAAGAAACTATTTTATTTTAACCAAAATAGTGTTTTAAGCTTTGTATAAATAGCACACACACAAAAACCCCACCATGTTTTATTTTAGATGTGTCTAAAATGGAGTAGCACTAAAACAAATGACAATAACCCTTTATACTTAATTGAAAATAAGTATACTCTCATTTTTCTTTAAGGTATATATTATGAATTTTCTACTGGCATTCTTGAGTAAAATTAACAAGTAAACTTTTCACAGTTTACTTCATTTCTCCCTTGTGTACATGACTCGCTCACAAGATGAAATCTCTTTTATGACTGCAACAGATTTTTGAAACACCTAAAAAAATTCCTAACCCATTATACATCTTACTGAGGCTTATACATTTTTAAAACAATCTATTTTATGGCTTACACTTAAATTAAATGAATGACCATAGGTCTCAGGGACTGAAGAATCTTACTGGCAGTCAGTGGCTCAAAGGATGACAATATTCCTGGTATTTTTAATCTCAGAATATTAAAAGAAAATTATTCATTGTAGTCTTTAAAAAATTGGGAGATAGTTCTGCTTAAAAAACACATTCACCACAAATACATACAAGGGAAACAAATAAGAAAATAGATTGTGTTATATCTCTGTAAGCTCTTACATTCCAAAATGAATCTATTTTTAGGGTCACAGAAGTTTTCTATACAAATGAAACTAGACAATTGTTCCCTTTGCTTTGAAAAATTATTTACAGAACATGGAACTACAAGCTAAAACAATATACCTGCTTATATTGCTGGCCAGTGGTATAGATGAACAAGGACACAAAGGTGCTTATTCAGTTATCTGCACATCTGATCTGTTTGTATAGAGAAGTTATTGTAGATGAACTATGGAAAAATTAGAAAACATTATTAATGAACACCAGCGCTTGTGTAAAACATCACACAAGAGGCCAAGGTATCATACATTCACTGTGCTTAAATCTATACATATATATTCTGTGCATATTCAACACTGCAAAATTTACATTATTATTTTTTTCATCACTTAAAAAGCTGAGTTGAAAAATGTCCATTTTTTTTCTTTAGTCAGAAAAGGGTGACATTAAGTGACAGATAGGGTTCATGAAACTTTTTTACAAAAATTTCTTGCTCAGGACTTTACATCAATGTCATTTACAGGTGGCCTCTAGAAGACTCATTAAACTTCAAAAGTTTTAAGCAGCTATTTTCACATCTTTGCTGGCTAGAGTCATGTTCATGTAATGGTGATATATGTAATAATATTCCACAGCAATGTGAAATACAAAACTTTGTTCTGTAAGTCTACTTTGGCCTCAGAATGAAGGTCATCTCTTTCATCCAGTCATACTGTCTCTTATTTGATCTACTCGAAGAGCCAGGTCCCTGAAGGAGGGGCGCTGATTTACATTATTGTTCCAACATTCTGTCATGATCATATAAATCTATAAAAGAGAAAATAAACAACATTATGAGAACATAAAATGATACCTTTTAATTGGTAGACAATATGCATTTTCCTCCTGCTCCATTTTCTTATACAGGATATGTGCTTTGATTTAGTCATCTAATTATTCTATTTATTTAAAAGCTCAGCAAAATATATTTCAGTAAAAAGGGGGAAAATGCATGACTACTGTGTATTAAAAAAAAGTTGCTACCTCATCTGGACATCCATCTGGTCTTGGTAATCTTCCATTATTCTTCAGGAGTTCTATCAAATGGAACACAATCATCTGTCCTTGTTTGTCATTGCCAATCATACGCATAAATTCCTGAAATACAAACCCACGTTTCAATGAGGTTTCTTTTTTTTTTAAGTGAGAGAGTGCACATGAACACAAGTGCAAGTGAAAACAGAGGAGAAAGAGAGAAAGAGATGGGTACTTTTCACATGTTGTCATTTGTCATCTTTCCCACCCTAATCCCTTAGCAGCTCAGAACACTGGCACACCATACTATGCCTGGCCTGTTAGGTTGGGCTGGGAACTGAACCTGGGCTTCCCATGCAGCTTTAGCTATCCTGCAGCAGTGTTCTCTGCTTGCATCACTACAGCCGAGCCTATTATCTTTAATTTGAAACAGCATTCTTTTTCAACTTCTTTCAGTAAACAGAAAAAACGTAGTATGTTTTAAACTCTTTTCAAAATGAACTATTTTGAGGATAAAAGACTTCCTTTAAGATTGAAATATTTCAGAAAAGACTATTGATTATAGAACCCTTATAATGCTATTTCTATAACCTTTAGTATACTCAACACACATTCCCTGATAAAGACACATGAACTAAAAACATATTTACTTTGGTTTTGTTGTTCCATTAATACATCATATTACATTTCAGTTGAAATTAAATGTTAGCTATAAAACAGAACACAATAAAGAAGAAATATTTAATTATAAATACAATGGAGAGAAAATTTTTGTATGTCCAAAATCCATAAAGTCTAAATTACAAGCTAGGAAAATATTTACAAAAAACATATCATTTATTTATTTTAATTATTATTATTATATATCTTTAAAATTTGCTATAGGGTATGTGTGCTTACCAGAGAGAGAGACAGAGAAAGAAAGGGAGAAAGCAAGCCACCAGGTCTAGAACTTGAACTGTGGCTGACCATGTGGGAGTCCAGTTCTCCAACACTATACCAACTGCTGGCTCATTTATTTATTTTAAATACTGAGAACTCTTAACACTTTGGTAAGAAAAATTGCCAGTATAAAAATAGGCACAGTGTACACATACTCAGTCCACACACCCAGTAAATACATACTCAATCAAACTATGAGATACGCAAATTAAAATAAAATAAATTCAACTTCTATCAATTTGGAAAAGCTGCATAACAATATAATGGCTGGGACCAGCAGTTAGCATAATGGCTATGTCGCTGGACTCCCATGTAATCAACCATGGTTTGTATCCCGGACCTGGTGGCTTAAAACTCAGTCTCTCTGACTCTCTGTCTCTCCCTATATATATAATGGCCAATACTGGTAAAGGATGAAACACATCACTATTCACTGCTACTGAGATGTAGTCTGATACAACCTTTCTGGAAAGCATTTGAAATAATCAAGAACCTTTAATAAAAATAATTCATAATCTTTCACCTACCATTCTAAGTTGATAACCAGAGAAAAATATATTTATATATAAGAATGTTGACTATGTTCACTGAAGTGTCACTTAAAAGACAGAAGAAGGATAAATGACTGCCCATAAATATATATCCTTACGATGGAATGTTACTCAGTAATTAGAAATCATATTTGCAGTAAATAAATACTACTAAAGTAAAATGCCCATATTATAATACTTAATGAAGCATTAGGATAGCTAACTGTAAAGCATGATATTAATTTAAAAAATATATAACAAAATGGAGGTCAAAGAAAATACACCATAATATTAAAGTGGTTAATTCTGAGTAACTGCATTAAAAATGATTTTTTTTCATACTTTCCAATATTAAAAAGTAAAAAGCAATGAACAGAAAAAGTTTACATTTTTGTTTAAGTTAAGAGTTATTTATTTAATTTCATTTGTTATTATTATCTTAATTTGATGAGAGACAGAGAGAGAGAGAGAGAGAAAGGGAAACCAAGAAAGCAAGCCTCCAGGTTTAGGACTTGATCTGTGCTTGGTCATATGAGGAGTCCAGTACCTTAACCACCACGCCACCTGCTGGCTCCAAAAGCTTACCTTTAAATAAAACCAAAAACCAAAAAACTTTCTTATATACATACAAAAAAAAAAAAAAAAACCTTTCTTTTTTTAAATGCATTTATTTATGCATACATGCAGTCAGATGCATGCACTTGTCAGAGAGAAACAGAGAGGGGGAAGAGACACACAGTGAGAAAGCACCAGACCAAGACTCAAATTGAGCAGTTGACCATGTGGAATACAAGTGCCTTAACTACCAAGCCACCTGGCTGGCTGGAAATAATGTACTTTTAAAGTTTTCTTTTCTTTTCTTTTCTTTTTTTTTTTTTTGTTTTTGCCACAGGGCTCATGTGCATGCTGGAGAGAACACAGAGAGAAATAGAGAGAAACTGAGAAATCACCCCCCACACACATACACCCCCAGGGAGAGGCCATGCCTCAATCCCTTCTCTTCCATTCTCTTCTTGGGACTTTGGTCATGCGCACATACACACCTGGCATGATTTTCAAGCCACCAGATCCAGGGCTCAAACTGCAGTCAGTCCTGTGAGAATCCAGCAACTTAACCCCCATGCTACCTGGTAGCACTGAATATTTGTTTTTAACTTATGCAATAATTCCTAGAATGAATGAGCTTATTGTATTTATTAAAAGTACTATTAAGATAATACACTAAATATTGCTCCAACCCTCCTTTTAAAAATTCTAATTTGAGACCATCAGATGGCATAATGTTTATGTCGCTAGACTCCTATCCTATGCAGTTGACCGTAGTTCAAGTCCTGGACCAGGTGATTTAAAACTCATGCCAGGCACATATGTGTGCGTGCCCAAGATCTCAAGAGGAGAAAGGAGGAGAAGGGACTGCGGTGTGGCCATCCCCTCTGGGGGGTGATTTCTCGCTTTCTGTCTCTCTCGGTCTTTCTGGCAAGTACATGTGCCCTGTAGCAAAACAAATAAACAAATAAATAAACAAAAACTTTCAAAAAAAATCCTCACTAATTTAACGGAGATTTTTTAGGGTTATTTTGCTGGATATTGTGTTACAAATTAGCAATAAGAGGTTCTAAAATGAGCCATAGTCTTACTATCACTCTTTGGATAAAGCCTATCTCATTTTAGAAAATGAGAAAGTAAATAAAAAGCACACTGACCGCTGGTGGACTCTTACTCTTCTCAATATATGTGAAAAGTTCATATAGAACCACTCCAAAGCTCCAAACATCTGAAGCCACAGAAAACTTGCTCTCTGTCAGTGATTCTGGAGCATACCTGTAATACACAGAAAACATTTAAAGTTACTTGATATGCCATCTATTGATTTTTTAAAAAAGAATTATTTAATTTTATTATTATCATCATTTTTTTTAAAAGAGAGATTTTTACTATAGGGATTGTACGCTCACCAGAGAGACAGGAAAGAGAGACAGAAAGCGAGAAATCACCTCTAAAGGGGGATGGCCATATCGCAATCCCTTTTCCATTCTCCTCCTGGGATTTTGGGCATGCACACACACACACCTGTTGTGAGTTTTAAGACATAGGGTCCAGGACTTGAACAACAGTCCACTACATAGGAGTCCAGTGACCTAACTGTTATGCCATATGCTAGTCCTTATTATCATCATTTTAAACTTGTTATATGGTATAGGCATTCATCGGGGGGGGGGGAGGAGAAGTGAGAAAACAAGCTACCAGGTCTGGAACTTGAACCAAGGTTGGCCATGAGGGAGTCCAGTGCCTTAACCACCACGCTACCTGCCAGTCCCTTCATCTCTTGATCTTACTTGTAAAGAGTTGTACTAAAAAAAACAAGATGTACAGAAAAGTTAACACAGTAGGCCTGAGGCTGCTATACTCAGAAAGCCTCCTTGCAATGGTGACCCTTGGCTGGTGCATGGGAACTTAGATTTCAGGAAGGTTTCTCAATTCTCCAAATGATAAGAGTCACTCACTATATCTTAATTGCTCATGCAAACCAAATGATTTACACTAACACCTGTTTTCCTTCTGTGAGTCTGGAATTTTGGCATGTACCAGGCAGAAAGTGTCTATGTGACCAGTCCTAATAAAAACTTTGGGCAGTGAGAGTCTAATAAGCGTCCTCCGTAGACAATATTTCACACATGTTGCAATCATTGCTGGGGGAATTAAGTGTGTCCTATATGGTTTTACTGGGGAAGACCCTTAGAAGCTGTGCTTCTTTCCTCCAGACTCTGCTCCACACACCTTTTCCCTTTGCTGATTGTGCTTTGTATTCTTTCCCGCTAATGATTCTTGCCATAAATACGACTATATGCTAAGTCCTGTGTGTCTTAGCAAATCATTGAACCCAATGCCCAAATCCAAAAAAGAGGGAGAAATGGAAGAGAAGGGATTGTAGCATGAGCACTCCCCATGGGAGGAGGAAGGTGTTTTCTCTCTGTCTCTCTGTCTCCAGTAAGCTAATATGTCCCCTGGCAAAATTTTAAAAAATAAGAAAGAAAGGAAGGGAGGGAAGGGGGAGAGGAGAAAAGAGGAAAGGAGAGGAGAGGATCTATTAATCAGTGTTCAGTCCCTTTTCCCCTTTTGCCTCCCCCTGGAGGATGCAACTGCAAGGTGCCATCTTGGAAACAGAGCAGCCCTCACTAGACAACCAAATACACTGGTACCCTGATCATAAATTTCCTGTCTCCAGAGCTATAAGAAATAAATTTCTGTTCTTTGTAAGTTACCCAGTCTGTAGTATTTTGTCATGGACTAAGACAGTGTTTACTATTCATGAAGTTTGCTAAAATCTATTTTATCAATTCATGTTCTAAAATACTTAACATACAATTTACTCAATCTTTCATTACATAAAATATTTAATATTTTCTACTTGTTTGATCATGAGGAAATATGAGTATTTATGACTTTTAAACATGCTTTTAGTTATTTCCCAAAGTTAAACATCAGTGTTCACTACCTGTATCTACACATTCACTGAGGGAATACTATGCCTTTACCACATATCAGACTTCATAACTTATCATCTTAGCTACATTTTACTCTTTATCATTTACTGCAAATGAAGTAACAAAAAATTATTTATCTTAGTTTCATAACTTAATATGAAATAAATTATACTAGATATATACCATGGTAAACTTATCTTGACTACCCTCAAAATTCATCTTTACAGATTTTTAAGCAGAAATACAGGTCTCAAATAGTTTGGAGGCTTTCTTTATGAAAAAAGAATACAAAATTAGGCATGAAAATGATGATTTGAAATTAGAAAAAAAGGAACCTTGGAAGAAAGGGGCCCTGGTGGATATGTCCCCTTGGCTTCATAAAAAACATGCTGCTGTACCTGTGTTCTGCCATTTATTTGTTTTTTCTTAAAAATAATATTTTACATAATATTAATATACTTAACATAATAAAAGATGAAGTCAGACTTTTCTTGCCAGAAATTAAATTTGATTTGTTTATGAGGCCTGGCATTGCCAAATGGTGTGAATGAAAGACATTTTTCATAAAATCAACTACTTTGAGGCTGCTCAAAAGTATGCCATATTTAAATCATATATTTAAAACATGCGTTTTTTTTTCTCTGCAAGTATCACTTTAAAAAGTTACCTTTATGTGAAATTGTATCAGCCTAATATACATTAATTTGAAATTTTATTTTTGTATACTTAACAAAATTGAGAAAATGAATGACTGTACTGGTCGTTCAGTTTGTTTTTGAGAGTCAAAACCAATAAAACTGAAAAAGAATAGATCTAATGAAACTGTCAACTAACAGATAATTCTTAATGGTAGATCACTATATACTTTCCCCCCCATATAACTCAGGAGTCATAGAAATGAATGATATTGTTTAGGGGCTGGAAGGTGGCATGGTGGTTGAGGGCGCTAAACTCCCACATGACTGACTGCAGTTCAAGTCCCAGACCTGATGGCTTGCCTTCTCGCTTTCCCTCTCTCTCTCTCACTCTCTCTCTCTGTTCTTCTCTGGTCAAATTTAAATAAATAAATAAATAGAGTTAAAATAAGTCTTTTAATAAAATAAAATTTTGTCTTAACAAAATTCCTTTCTACTCATCTAGTCAAACAAGTTTGTTGTTTATAGTTATGAAAATAAAAAACAAACATAGAATGTATGCTGAAATTTGCCTCATTATTGGAGTAAATAATATTTATCCAAGAATACATAAACTAACTGGATGGAGGAGTTTCATTCTCATTAAGAAATGTTTCCAATAAAAAATTTTAAGCAATTATCCAAATTTATAATTTACTTAAATGTTTTAGAGAACTTGCATCTGGATAATACCTTGACTAATAACTTAACACAGAAGAAAAATGTGAATCTTTAAAAATTTTATGTCATGGGAAATTTAAAAATTTTATGTCATGGGAAATTTAAAAATAAGTATTAATTTATATACCTATTTTGGCTACAAAGAATATAGGTGGTCAAAAGATTTCTTAATTGTAAAATACACTTTATGTAAAATTTTGAATGAAAAAGTAGAAATATAATTTAAGGAGAAAAGATAAATTTTCCAACAAAAATTAAAGAAACATATAAATAAGAAGTCTTCTATTTCTTTTTAAGTGGATGATGTAAGTATCAAATGGCGGCAGAATTCAGATTCCATTGGACATATTTAAAACACTGATGTAATGGGGCCAGTAGGTGGCATGGTGGTTGGGGCGCTGGACTCCCACATGGCAGACCATGGTTACAGTCCTGGACCTGGTGGCTTGTTTTCTCACTTTTCCTTTCTCTTGCTCTCTCTCTGGTCAAATGAAAAATACTAGTAACAAATAAAATTAAATATAAATAAATAATTCTTTAAAAAATGAAGTACTGATATAGCTGTTATTTAAATGTCAATCACTACAATAATTTAAAAAAGATATTATTTACAACTTATTAACTTACAAAGAAAAAATTTAGGCATAAATTTTAAACTGTGAAATAGTATGATTTTTCAAAATGATTTTAGTGAGTATACATTCATAAAATTGAAAACCAGTGATCTAGATTCCTACAAAAATTGCCTAATTAGCCTCCTTTCTGCTATTAGTCTCTTTTTATTTAATAAATAATTAAATTTTGATGATGATGATGATTTTTTTTGGGGTGGGGGAGAGCTTTTTGCTATAGGGCGCATGCACTCTCCAGACAGACAGAGAGAGACAGAAAGCGAGAAATCACCCCACAGGGGGGATGGTCACGCCGCAATCCCTTCTTCTCCATTCTCCTCTCGGGATCTTGGACACTGGAATCTTGGGCACGCACGCACACACGCCCGGTGTGAGTTTAAGCCACCGGGTCTGGGACTCAAACCGCAATCGACTACGTGGGAGTCCAGCGACACAGCCATTATGCTAACCGCTGGCCTCGATGATGATTATTTTTTAATTTGACCAAAGAGAGAGAGAGAGAAAGGGAAAGTAAGAAAGCAAGCTGCTAGGTATGGGACTTGTACAGTGGTTAGCCACGTGGTAATCTAGTGCCTTCACCACCATGCCACCTGCCGACTCCCATCTTCTTAATACAATGTTCCTTACTCAAATCTTTTGGTCTCAGCCTCCTCTATACACACTTAATAATTACAGAGGTTCCCAAAAAGCTTCTGTCTATATGGGTTATATATACCGATATTTACCATATGATATTAGATACTAAAAACTAAGAAAATATAAAAATATTTAATTCATATAACAATAAACCCATTACATATTAACACAAATAACATTTTTATGGGAAAAAAATCTATTTTCCAAAAGAAAAAAATGTAAGAGAACATCATTGTTTTACATTTTTGCAAGTCTCTTTAATGTTTGATTAAACAGAAGACATCCTTGTAGCCTTTGGCAGATTCTACACATACTCATTTAAAAATAAGAGTAAAAAAGTTATATAACATCTAAGTATTACTATAAAACAGTTTTGACCTCACAGACCCCTAAAAGGGGTGTACAGGAGTTCCATACTTTGAGAACTGCTATTCTACACCAAAAGTAGAGCTATCTTTCTAAAATTTGAATTTTAACATATTGCTACCCTGGATAAAACTTCTAATTTCCCATTTCCACACTGTTTGCTGAATAAAGTCTGAATTCATTAACATGGTGTACAGGGCTTGTTTTAAGTCCAATTATGCTGCTATAAACAATATCTGACACCGGGTAATTTAAAACAAACAAATTTGTTTTTTTCACAGTTCTGAAGGCTAAGAAGTCCACGATTAAGGAATCAGCAGGTTGGGTTCTCTGGTGAGGGCATCACACTACCAACACCTGAATTTTGGAGGGGACACATTCAAACTATAACAGGTCCCGACCCCTTTCCAAGGCCAATTATTCCCGGTTTTTCCTCTGATTATGTGTTTTAACTTGCAAGTTTGATTCTCTTGTTTTTGTTGACCTTTCTATGACATGTTCTTCCTCTTACTTATTTGGTAAACTGCTCAGCAGTTGAAGTGTCATCTTAGTGTCTTCTTTGACTGACTTGAACATTTAGCAGAATTCTTTGTACTCTTAAGTTCTCCTATTATAATATCTACTTTATTATTGCACTTACACATTGCATTGCAATGGTTTGATTATACATCTGTTTTTTCCCAAATTATGAGGTCTAAAAAGAATGTGATTGTGGGTAGAAGGCCAATCTGTTGGTTGAATTTGCCTGCCATTATCACACTTATCATTTTAGTTCAGTCTTCCTATTAAGCCACCTGATGGTCCTCCTTTAACACTCACATTTGATTAAAAAAAATCATCTTACTAGTATTTTAGCAGATGGATAAACCAGAATTAAAGTACATTTGGAATATACGTAAAACCAAAACATTCAACTATAATTTCACCATGCCATTCCTAGAAAATAAAATGTACTGGGGCCAGCAGGTGGCGTGGTGGTTAAGGTGCTGGACTCCCACATGGCCGACCATGGTTTGAGTACTAGACCAGGCAGCTTGCTTTCTCACTTTCTCTCTCTCCCTCTGGTCAAATTAAAAATAAATAAATTAAAAAATAAAAATAAGTAACTCTAAAACAAACAAACAAAACGTGCCATTAATGAATAAAGGTATAAAAAAGAGACCTTGGGGAACCAGCAGTTGACGTAATGGCTATGTTGCTGGCCTCCCACATAGTCGACCGCGGTTCGTGTCCTGGATCCAGTGGCTTAAAACTCACGCTGGGCGCGTGTGCGTGCGTGCCCGGGATCCCGAGAGGAGAATGGAGGAGAAGGGATTGCGGCGTGACCATCCCCCCTGGGGGGTGATTTCTTGCTTTCTGTCTCTATGTCTCTCTCTGTCTGTAGCGCATGCGCCCTACAGTGAAAATCTCTCCAAAAAAAAAAAAAAGAAACCTTGCATCAAAGCATCGATCCACAGAAATGACAATGTATGCCAGATAAAAAAATAGGCTTGAACTCTCCCCACAACTAATTCACAATTTTAACTGAAGTTAGAAAATTCTCTTAAGCTTCAAAGTGTTGTAACAAAAATATTCAATGCCAGAATAAAGCACTATCCAAAAAAGCTTAAAAGCACAAACTCTAGAATCAGACTATCTGGGTTTGAATCTCACTTCTACCATTTATTTGTCATGAGACCTTGGACAATCCTCAGTTCTCTCATCCTTAAAATGGAGATGAGAATAACACATATTTTCCAAGGGCTGTTAGGAGGATTAAATGAGATAATCCATGAAATGTTTTTAGCCAATGTAAGCATATAGTAAATGCTCACCCACCATTATTATAAGTACATAAATGTTAAACTATGAAACAATAACAACAAAAACAAAGCTTTAAGTTTATGCTCTAATATTTCACTTTATTATGCTGAAATTTACTCACCAGAATATGGGACTTTCACCAGGTTCTTTCACTTTATAGTATTCTTTATCTTGTGGCAAGACTTTAGTTAAGCCAAAATCTCCAATTTTAACTCTGTTCTCATTCTCCACTAATATATTTCTTGTTGCCAAATCCCTGTGGATATATCTTTTTGTACCAAGATATTCCATACCCTAATAAGGATAAAATAACATTTTTTCAGCTAATTTTATAAACATAGCAGTTTAAATGCTCTTCCCCTTTTATACTCCCTTTATTATCTAGATAAAAGTCTAGAGAATTTCTAAACAATTATTTCAATATGCTCACTTCATCTACAACAAATAACCCGGATACTAGGTACCTTGCATATCTGAGATGTGTACTGCAGAAGTTTTTTGTGGTCTATCCGCTCTTTATGTTTTTGGAGATAGTCTCGTAAACTTCCATAAGGTAAATATTCCATAATTAATCTTAGGTTACGCCGGCCTTTTAACATACAAAAGGGAATGTATTGTTTTACTTTGGCATATTACACTGATAAAATACCAGAAAATAATCGTACATAAATGATTTAAAGAAACATAAAATCTGAGTCTAAAATGAAAACTGTATTATAAATGAAAGGTGATGGAGTAGTTAAGAACAGACTTTTCAAATCAAACTTTTTCTTTTGGAGAGGTTTTGGCTATTGGGTGCGTGTGCTTGCCAGAAAGATAGAGAGAGACAGAGAGACGAAAGTGAGAAATCACCCCCCAGGGGGGATGGCCACGCCACAATCCCTTCTCCACCATTCTCCTCTCGGGATCTTGGGCGTACACACACGCCCAGCTTGAGTTTAAGCCACTGGGACACGAACCATGGTCAACTGCATGGGAGTCCAGCGACATAGCCATTACACTAACTGCTGGTCACTCAGATCAAACTTTTGAAAAGGAAAAAAAAAAAACTTTAAAAATATTTATGTTTTAGTCTTCTTTAACCCTTTAAGGAAAACCAAAATAAGCTGGCAAGAAAACTTTCTTCCCCCTCATTTATACTGGAAAAGTCTAATATTCAAATAATATTTTAATATGCATTGTGACCAAAACCGATTTTTTTTTAAGGTTTTAATTTTGTAATTGGTTGCATGTACCTGCCAGAGAGAGACAGTGAGAAGGAAAATTTAAAAATCCCCCCCCGCCCCCGACACGGAGAAATGGCCACATCATAATCCATTCTCCTTCATGTTCTTCCTGGGATCTTGGGCAAACACACATGTGCCTAGTGTGATTTTCAAGCCACCAGGACCCAGACTCGAACCACAGTCAGTCATGTGGGAGTCCAGTCTTAACCACCATGCCACCTACTGGCCTCTGATGATTTCTCTCTCTAAAAATGACTCTCCTCAGTAAGCCTGAGGTAGAGACAACAAGTAACTAGCCAAAGACTTTCTGTAATTACAGCCTCTGATCACCAAGCACAAGCTCCAGTCGTATAGAATGCTGCTCTCTCTGCGCAAAGGCATATTATAAGTCGAGATCTTAGACATCATTATATGGTTCTATTACTCAGGACACCTGACATTTCTTTGAGTTAAAAATAAACATCAATGGACAACATACCAGCACTGTAGCACACTCCTTTGTACTTTACAATATTGTCATGCTGCAAGGATTTCAGGATTTCAATTTCCCTTTCAAAGTCTCTGAGGTGCTCTTCAGTACTGTGCTGGAGCTTTTTTACAGCTACCACTTCTCCAGTGTTGTCCTGCAGAGGGTCATACCGGCACATCTCCACACTCCCAAAATTACCCTAAACAACACATTGCATTAGGATGGAAATCTCAAATTTTCTGGACAAATTACCAATGAATTCTAATTATACAGGAAATCTCAGTACCTAGAATTAGCAGATAAAATAGCTAGGCCTCTACTAGGTGACTTTCAGAAGAGGGAAAATATTATCCCAACAAATAAGGGTTATTATGGAATGAATGTATCCCTGCAAAATTTATATTATGAAGTCCTTTTCTCCCATGTGACCATATTTGGAGGTAAGGCCTTGTGAGGTGGTGATAAAAGTTAAATGAAGAAATAAGGGTGGCACCCTTATGGCCATAATGCTGATGCCAACATAACATAGAGACCGCAGAGCAATCTCTCTCACCCGTCTGAGGACAAAGCAAGAAACTAGACTCCTCAAGCCACAAAATAGCCTTCACCAGAAACCAACCCTGTCAGAATTTTGATTTTGGACTTTCCAGCCTCCAAAACTAAGAAATAAACACTGCTGTTTAAACCACATAGTCTTGGCATCATCTTACGGCACCCTGAGCAGGCTAATACAGGGTCTATTAATTTGCTCAAGAAAATTGTAAGTGTTTAGCCTTTGGGGATGTTTCTCTTTTATTTTTTAAAAAGCTCAGTCTTTAAAGAAATCCATTCTCTTTTTTTCTTAAGACCTTTTACACTACACAGAACTGGTAAGCTGACACATACATTTTTTAAAAAGTACACTTGACTCTTCAACAAGGTGGGAGATAGGGAAGGTTGCTAACCTTCCAAGGCAGTCGAAAATCACGGTTAACTTTTGATTTAAAAGCTTAGCTACTAACAGCCTACTGCTGACCAGAAGCTTTGCTGATAATATACACTATTAACATATATTTAAAATGCTATACATTATATATTTTATATATTTGTGTATTATATAGTATATTCCAATAATAAAGTAAGGTAGAGAAAAGAAAATGTTATTAAGAAAATCATACAGGAGAAAATATGGTACTATACTGTATTTTACAATGTATTTATTGAAAACAATCCATGTAGGGAACCAGCAGTTAGCGTAATGGCTATGTCACTGGACTCCCACGTAGTCGACCGCGGTTCGTGTCCCGGACCTGGTGGCTTAAAAAAACTCACACCGGGCGCGTGTGCGTGCGTGCCCAAGATCCTGAGAGGAGAATGGAGGAAAAGGGATTGCGGCGTGACCATCCCCCCTGGGGGGTGATTTTTCGCTTTCTGTCTCTATGTCTCTCTTTGTCTGTCTGGCGAGCGCACGCGCCCTACAGTGAAAATCTCTCCAAAAAAAAAAAAAAAAACCCATGTATAGGTGGATCCATGTAGTTCAAACCTGTGTTGTTCAAGGGTCAAGTGTATAGGGTTTTGGTATTAATCAGATAAATGTATTTTGGATATTAATGCATTCTTAAAGAATAAAACAAAGTAGTTCTTGAGATATAGAATCCTAAGAGACTGTATTTACAGCTACAACCTTGAAGCTATTTTTTAAAGAATTATTTTATTTAACTTTATTTATTTATTTTAATTTGATCAGAAAGGGAGAGAGAGGGAGGGAGGGGGAGAGAGAGAGAGAGAGAAAGAAAGCTGCAAGGTTTAGGACTTGAACCACGGTCGGCCATGTAGAAGTACAGCATCCTTAACCATGATGCTACCTGCTGACCCCTTGAAGCTAATTTTAAAAACCTACACTATATGTAGTCACAGAATTAAATCTCTACTTATATAGTTTGGAAGCCCACATGGGTAAGACCTGGGTCTTAGGTAAGAAGATGCTGTGATCTTTGGTCAATTATATATATTTTGATGTGGATGTTTTGTATGTACATTTAACACTATAATTTAAATGTTATCTTTGCTTGTTTGAAAGGATTAGTGTGCTTACTGGTCTGTCCAGCTATTTGTATAAGCCTACACAGCAATATAGATAAGACCTAGGACTCCTAAATCAGACAGATTAGAGCTAGAATCTGGTCTACTACTTACATTCTTTGTGACTTTAGACAATTAACCTCTCTCTCTAAACAACAGGTTTTTTGGTTTTGTTTTGTTTTTTTAAAGTGGAGGATAATACGTCTACCTTAAATTGCTGTTGTGAGAAATTTATTTCTAAAGAAAAGTGGGAAATAAGAGTTTTATATTCTTTCACTCTACTTAACAATATGTCAATGAAATACATTTTCTAGCGTATAGTCCTTGAAAATATGATTTTAAATTATTGTATATTATCACATGAATGTAAAAAATTTTAAAACTATGGGACCAGCAGATGGCATAATGGCTGCATTGCTGGACTCCCCGTAGTTAACAGTGGTTCGAGTCCCAGACCTGGCAGCTTAAAACTCATGCCAGGTGTGTGTGCATTTGTGCCCAAAATCTTAAGGAGAAGGGATTGTGACATGGCCATCCCCTCTAGTAGGTCATTTCATGTATTCTGTCTCTGTCTCTCTGGCGAGTGCATACACCCTACAGCAAAAATCTCTCTCTCTCTCAAAAAAACCCCAAAAAACTAAAGCATAAACATACGCTAAAAAATACTTTAAAAACTGACGAATTCATTAAAAATTTTTTGATGCATTCAAGTCAGTGCAATGATTATCAAGGATATACAAGGGGCCAGCAGGTGGCATGTTGGTTGGGACACTAGGCTCCCACATGGCCGAAAGAGGTTCGAGTCTGGAACTAGTAGCTTGCATTCTCACTTTCTCAGTTCCTTTCTCTCTTGTGCTCTTTCTCTCTGTCTCTGTCTGATGGGTGCATGTACCCTATCACAAATTAAGTAATAATAAAAATAAAATAAATAATTATTTAAAAGATACAAAAGAATGGACATTTCAAAGTTCCATGATACACACTGTGTAAAAGATCTCAAGACGGGTTTACCAATTTACATTCTAATAAGTGATGGGAAAGTGTCTGACACACCCTTGCTAACAATGTCCATTATAATTTTTCTAAATTTTTACCAATTTGATAGGCAAGAACAAACTTCACTGTTTTAACTTGGAATACCTCTATTTTCTTTTGAAAGAACATGAAAGCAAATACTGAAAGCAAAGAGAAAGACATTGGGTAGAGAACTAGACAGGTTTGGAAATGGAACCAGAGAAATTAAGTCATGGAGAGTGAAAGACCAACCAATAAGAGAAACCACAATGCCCAGCCAATGTTGGAAATCAATTTGCAATAGAGATAATGAGGCAATGAATGTTTATAACTTAATTTTTCTTAGAATAAGAGGTAAAGGCACAAACTGAAACTAAAACAAAACACACAAAATTGCTTGTCCCTGTACTAGGAAAATGACAGGAAAAGTGAAATAGATAATCAAGGGAATAAGGGTGATATTAATTGTAGATACCGGTGAAAGCAGGATTTAAATGGCCTACAAGGAAATCTAGAGAGCTGAATCTAGAAGGTACATAAATAGAATATCGAAGATCTCAGAAAGAAGGATCTGTACATTGGGAAGAGCCAAAAGATACAAAGTTAGAGTCAAAGAGGGATATTTCAGAGTCTGAAATTTCATACAGAATTCAAAGTGAACTCATTTAATATAAACAGGGGTCTGGGGTAGAGAAGTGGAGGAATTTCAAAAAGGCTTGGAAGGGCATTCAAATAATGGCAGGAGTTAAACTGAAGAAGCAGATGGCAAATACCAAAGTTCCCAAGGAATGTGGACCAAGATTTAGTCAATGAAGGGAAGAGGGGAGAATAATAATCATACCCACAGAGGACTAAGAATGATGCTAATACTTTGAAAGTAGTAGTACTGAGGTCCAAATTTCTGAATCCCAGATCTGTGCCACAGGGAAAAGTGAATAAAATGTATTTTAAGTTCAGTTTTAATTGAGGTGAGGAGGTAAAGAATGTAAAAAATACACACATATAGGCATAAAGATAAAGAAAGCAAACAAAAATATTCATTTTGGAACTCAAGTAGCAGAAGAAAATTTTCTCAATAATTTCTTAGTTCTTTTATGAATACTAAATTAAAATGTAAATATTTCAAATAAATAATATGGAATAATGTGGCTTGAAAAATACAGAAATAATTTTAAGTCCCTATTTCTCTTTGGAATATTTTCACCATACTGGTAACTGACAAGAGTACTTTAAAGGAATACAGTATCCCAATAGCTACTCTTTATAAAATGAAATGGTGACACATAGGGATGGCATTTTAGACTGTTACAATAAGGCAATACAAATAGCTGGACAGACCATTAAGTACACCAACTCTTTTAAACAAGCAAAGATAATATTTAAATTAGAGGAAACATTCACATTAAAATAGCTACAATTAACTAAAGATCACAGCATCTTCTTCTGACTCACAGAATTAAGTTACTGCAGAATACAAGTGGCTGTTGTCCCTGGCCTGCGTAGAGTGACACCTGGCTAGTTGTGCCCATCTCTTATCAGTCAGGGACAAAGCAGCCCTGTGTTCATCCCACCTTGGCTTTTGGGCAGTGCCCTTGCCTAGTTCATGCCTTGGACACATGGAAAAAAAAGAATACATGTGGGTTTTAAGTATAGTTTGAAGATGCCTTTCTCAAAGTCCTCTCGGTTTTATATTATGTTTAAAATAATTTTAAATCCATACAATTTGCAAAAAATGAACATGCTAAAAAGTAAAATGCTGAGTTCGGAAGGTGGTGTGGTAGTTAAGGTTCTGGACTCCTACATGGCGGACTATGGTTTGAATCCTGGATCAGGTGGCTTTCTTTCTCACCTTCCCTCTCTCTCTGTCTGTCTTGCTTTGGTGGGCACAAGTGCCCTATAGCAATTTTTAAAAATAATAATAAGAAGAATAAGTCAATAAAATTTTTAAAAAAGTAAAATAGGGGGTCAGCAGATGGTATGCTGGTTAAGGTGCTGGACTCCCACATAGCTAACCACTGTTCCAGTTCAGAACCTGGCAGTTTGCTTTCTCACTTTCCTTCTCTCTCTTTCTATGTCTCTATCTCTGGTGAACACATGTGTCCTATAGCATATTAAAAGATAATAATGATAACAAAGTCAAATAAATAATTCTTTAAAAAATAACATTATAAAACAAAAAAAAAGTAAAATGAAATTAACTCACAACTACAGTAATAAGGAGTATGGTAAATAAATCATAGTACATTTTTTTCTAAAATCCTGTTTTAAAAGAATATTAAGGGGAACCAGCAGTTAGCGTAATGGCTATGTCCCTGGACTCCCACGTAGTCGACCGTGGTTCGCGTCCTGGACCTGGTGGCTTAAAACTCACGCCAGGCGCGTGTGTGTGCGTGCCCAAGATCCCAAGAGGAGAATGGAGGAGAAGGGATTGTGACGTGACCATACCCCTGGGTGGTGATTTCTCGCTTTCTGTCTCTCTGTCTCTCTCTGTCTGTCTGGTGAGCACCCGCTCCCTATAGCGAAAACCTCTTCAAAAAAAAAAAAAAAAAGAATATTAAGGACTGGGGCCAGCAGGTGGCGTAGTGGTTAAAGGCACTGAATTCCCACATGGCCAACCACAGTTCGAGTTCTAGACGTGATGGCTTTCTTTCCCACTTTCCCTTCCTAAATCTCTTTCTCTCTCTGGTAAAATTAGAAAATAACAACAAATAGAATTAAATAAATAAATAATCCTTTTAAAAGGTTAAAAAAAAAAAAAAAAGAGTATAAAGGGGGGACAAGCAGACGGCGTAATGGCTACATTGCTGGACTCCCATGTAGTCAACCACGGTTTGAGTTCCAGACCAGGTGGCTTAAACTCACCCTGGGCTCGTGTCCAAGATCCCAAAAGAAGAATGGAGGAGAAGGGATTGCAGCATGGCCATCTCCCCTGGGGGTGATTTCTTGCTTTCTGTCTCTCTGTCTCTCTGGCGAGCACACGTGCCCTATAGCAAAAACCTCTTCAAAGCAAAAAAAAAAAGAATATTAAGGGACCCAGCAAATGGAATAATAGTTACATCTGCTAGGCTCCCACACAGTCTACCGCAGTTTGAGTCCTGAACCTAGTGGCTTTAACTCATGCCAGGCACATGCATGTGACTGTCCAAAATCCTGAGAGGAGAATGGAGGACAAGGCATTGCAGTGTGGCCATCCCCCAGTGATGTTTCTTACTTTCTGTCTGTCTACTTCTTTCTGGCAAGCATCAGGCCCTATAATAAAAATCTCCCTTTAAAAAAAGGAATATTAACAACATGGGAAAATCTTAATGTAATAAATGAAAAAGTAGCAAAGAACTATAATATATTGGGTTATTAGAAAAGTCATGCATGTTTTTCTATGCAAATGTGCCATGACTTTTTCACTGACCCAATAGAATGTTTTCACTGTTGAAAGTGTATCTGTGTGTAGATGTGCATATTAGAGCAAAGGGAATGCCCCTGTATTTTCCAATTTCTTTATATTTCACTTTCCTAACTGTAAAAATTACTTAAACAAGAAAACACTATCATTTAGTGGGTTCTTTCCTCTTTGTTAATTTAAATTAGTGATATTTTGATACATTCTTTGTTATATCTACTTTTTAAATTTCAGTACATACTGCTAAATTATAATTATCATTGTTCTGCCTCAATATATGATTCACTTATGTGCCCAGTAACATGCTGGGGCTAAAATATAAAAATAAATAAATAAATAAATAAATAAACACACACACACACACACACACACACAAGCAAACAGAAAAGACAAGATTTATAAACAACAAAGGCTATGTGATTAAGAACTAAATTGTATAGAAGAGACAATAAATGCCAGATCCTAGAAAAAAGGAAAATCAAATACAGCTATAGATGCTTTAGGGAAATCTTTATGTAAAATGATGGATACCACTAAGAAGCATTTACTATTTGCAGAAATTTTTATTTCCTATAGAAATAGAATAAAAAATAGAACATAAGTAGAAATTTGTTTCCCTTTAATTCAGGAATATGCTTAGGATAAGATACTTAAGACAGATTGAAAGTGAAACTGTCAAAGTTTTTAGATGTTTTAAGTCAAATTTGTGAATAAACACACACACACACACACACACACACAAGCAAACAGAAAAGACAAGATTTATAAACAACAAAGGCTATGTGATTAAGAACTAAATTGTATAGAAGAGACAATAAATGCCAGATCCTAGAAAAAAGGAAAATCAAATACAGCTATAGATGCTTTAGGGAAATCTTTATGTAAAATGATGGATACCACTAAGAAGCATTTACTATTTGCAGAAATTTTTATTTCCTATAGAAATAGAATAAAAAATAGAACATAAGTAGAAATTTGTTTCCCTTTAATTCAGGAATATGCTTAGGATAAGATACTTAAGACAGATTGAAAGTGAAACTGTCAAAGTTTTTAGATGTTTTAAGTCAAATTTGTGACAAGGGACAGAGACTTACAAACTTTACAGACAGAATTTAGGATAAGGGACGTTCTGACCCTAAAAAATAAATCTGAAGATCATCAAAGCACTTGAAAAGAGGTATAATTTATCTTTAATAGTTTTAAGAAGTTGTATTCTTTAACATTAATTACTTCATACTTAGAAATAAGTGCAAACAATCACTAAAATTTCTGCATTAATTTAACATTAAAATCAAGTTAATACAGAAAAGTAAATGAGCCAACAGACACCATAAGATGCACTTTGTTGTGTGTAACATTTATTTTCAAAGACTGACTGAAAACCTAATTTGAGCCGTAGCTATTAGAATCACTTCACAACCTTATAATTTATACTTCCTAATTCACATCTGCCCCTAAATCAGGCTTAATCACCAGTCATGAAAAACTGTCGATATTTAATGAAGTCATGCCTGAATAACAATGCAATACACAATTCTGTTTACCTATATAATAAGGTAAATGAAAAATGGAAAATTATGTTTTAAGGAAGTTCAATACCCATGATTCTTAAAATATAATGAAAAACATCAGATTTTAAACTAAATAAAAGAGTTATCTGAATAAAAGAGCAGCAAATCATAGGGCAGTCACTGAACTACTAAGTGGTGTTTTTATTAACTTAAAATGACTTTTTAAAGCCACCAACATCTATTACTATGTGGAGATTTGTGTCACACTTCCTTGCATGGCTTATATGCTAAATATTATAAAATATTTAACAACTTGACATACTAATATACTTGTCTAGCAACATTTGAGTTATTATAAATATTAAATTAGTTAAGCCTAAATAATAAGACCTTAAGGTAAATACACAGAGTTCTCTAAAAATAAACATACTCTAATAATACCAGGAGATAGTTTAGAACAAAATTTTATATTATTTTCATATAGACAAGTATACTACAATTTAGTGCAGAATCTTCCAGGAATATTATCTGAATAATTCCCACTTGGTACTGAATAACAATTCAGTGTTATGTCATGTTGCATCCTATATTTAAGATAAATAATTAAAAATGAAACCAAAGATATATAAGGGCCATGTTAATGGAATTTTATATAAAAAGAAATTCGTAATTAGAAAGATATGTGCTATCACAAAATAAAACAGGTCACAAATATAGATAAATAATTACAATGTTGATAGTTGTGATTCATATTTTAGGAAAATCTTAGTGACTGTTATCAGTGTGAAATTTTTTTCTAAAGCTTTTTTTTTTTGGGGGGGGGAGAGATTTTCACTGTAGGGCGCGTGCACTCGCCAGACAGACAGAGAGAGACATAGAGACAGAAAGCGAGAAATCACCCCCCCAGGGGGGATGGTCACGCCGCAATCCCTTCTCCTCCATTCTCCTCTCGGGATCTTGGGCATGCACGCACACGCGCCCGGCCTGAGTTTTAAGCCACCGGGTCCGGGACATGAACCGCAGTCGACTACGTGGGAGTCTAGCGACATAGCCATTACGCTAACTGCTGGTTCCCTAAAGCTTTTTTTGATGAATCCATTTTACTTTAGATTTATTTTCTTTTATTTACTACTATTACTACTACTTGTTTTAGGGCCCATGAGTTCACCAGAGAGACAGAAAGTGAAAAATCCAGCCGCCAGGTCTGGGACTTAAACCATGGTAGGCTATCTGAGAGTCCAGCGCCTTACCCACCATGCCACCTGCTGGGCCCCAGTGTGAAATCTAGAGTATATACTTGTCACACTGTTCTGTAACTGTTAGTTTGCTATTTACCTCTTTTAACTTAGATGTATGCGCCTCAGAGACAGTGACTATATCCTATTCTTACAGTGCCAGTGGAGTACCTGGCACTTGGTAGGGACTCAAATATTTGTACGATATTAAGATCACATCATTTCAAAGAAATAAAACATAAAATTTGAATGTAATTCTGACATTCTTTGAAGAATGTCTGGCTCCCAGAATGCCCTATAGTTTCCTACTCAAGGGTTTAAGAAGTTCTGAGTCTATTAGCTAAGGGAGCATTTTCACTTTGGATTTTGAAATTTGAAACACTGATTTTCTTCCCAGAAAGCAAATAAAGGTCTTTTTCTTTCTTTCTAGCTTTATAGAAGTATAACTGCCAAATAAAAGTTGTATACATTTAAAGTGTGTAATGTAAAGATTAGATATATCTATATACCATATGATTACCACAATACCTGATATATTCCAAAAAGGTAACAATGGAAGATGGTAATGCAACTGAAGAACGCTTACACAAAATTGAATACGCTTACACAAAATTGAAACTGCATGAAAGTATGAGTAGGGAAATAACGGCTCTTGCCTCACATCTGCTCATATCTAGCAGAACGACCATAGGCAAAGGCAAGTTATTCAATTTCTATGGACCTCAATTTTTCTCAGTGTAAAATGAAGAGATTGCTCTTAAATATTAAGTATTATTTCCCAAACTGCTCTAGAGAACAAGCTTTAGGAGAAAAGGAATAGAAGGTTTCGGTGGTCTAATAAATTTTGGACACACTTCATACTACCAAAAAATTGATGCTATCAACACATAATTATGGCCAAAGTCTGCCAGTTTGTTTGGTGTGCTCTAAGATGTTTCCAAATGTTTCTTTTCTTCTAGTATATATACTATTTAAAAATCTCCCCCATGAGTATGGGCCAAATTTACTGACTTGCCTGTAATAAATAGGAAGCAAGAGTGATAAAATGCTACTCATGAGAATGGGCTATACAAAAACTGTGGCCTCCACCTTGGTTGTTCGTTCTTAAGTGCCATGTTGCGGGGCAGTCCTGTAGAGAAGCGCATGTAAGCAAGCATGGAAGTGGACTTTCCCCTAGTCAAACCTTTATATGAGACAGCAAGACCTGGTGACATTTTGATGAGTGTTCTGAGAGACCTTTATCTAGAAATACCCAGCTAAGTTGCTCCCTGATTACTGTTACATATCTAGTAATAGATATGCTCAGATACCTGGACCTATTTTTTTTATATTTTATTATTATTTTTCTTTTTTCATGATAAAGCATACACAATTGCATGATACATCATGTGCACATGCATGTAAGAGTGAGAGCAAGTGAGAAAGAGGTTGAGCACCTTCCACAGTCTAGCCAGGCTGTAATCTCCTTCTTCCAGCCCACTAGATTTCAGACACATTAGTATGTTCCCAGCATGTTTCAGGATGACCAGGCTGGGGATTTGTACCATGGTTACCATGTAGGATTTGGCTACTCTAGAGCAATGCATTACCACTGTGCTACAGAGCCAGCCCAGATCTAGTTTATATCATCATTGCTATACTCCTTCAAATGTTCTCAAGAATATTTTACAGGGAGCCAGCAGTTAGCGTAATGGCTATGTTGCTGGACTCCCACGTAGTCGACCGCGGTTCGTGTCCCGGACCCGGTGGCTTAAAACTCATGCCGGGCGCATGTGCGTGCGTGCCCAAGATCCCGAGAGGAGAATGGAGGAGAAGGGATTGCGGCGTGACCATCCCCCCTGGGGGGTGATTTCTCGCTTTCTGTCTCTATGTCTCTCTCTGTCTGTCTGGCGAGCGCACGCGCCCTACAGTGAAAATCTCTCCAAAAAAAAAAAAAAAAAAAGAAGAATATTGTTAAAAGAATAACAGAAAAGTATTAATATAATTAAATCAATTCTTAATGCAAGTCCCAATTTAGCTCTGGAAAGCAGGGCTGGAATATTAAGATTGTCTTGAGGCCTAAATAAGGGCTTCATATCGTACTCATGTCAAAATCCAATTCATAAGGGCACATAGTACAGAACTCTATACTAGCAAACTTGGGAGAAGAGAGAGTGAGCTTGCCATTATGGTTGGGCCTACTAAGAACTGAGATTTTCCTGCTCTTACTTACAGCATGCCGGCTATTCATGACCATGTGATCTTTTAAAAGACAGTGACTATGTGCTAGTGAATATGATCCAGTCAACATTCTAGACCTTAAGCAATCAGATTCACTATTTCTTCCTGAAATGACTACAGGAAAAAAGGGATGTAGAGGGGCCGGCAGGTGGTGTGGTGGTTAAGGGCACTGGGCTCTCACGTGGTGGATCATGGGTTGAGTCCGGGACCTGGTGGCTTTCTCCCTCTCTCTCTCTCTCTCATACACACACACACACACACACACACACACACTCTGTTGCTCTACTGTAC
>NW_006159849.1:694944-738994 GCF_000334495.1 Tupaia belangeri chinensis
GTGCCTCTCTGGTCAAATTAAAAGAAAGAAAAAGAAAGAAAGAAAGAGAGAGAGGGAGGGAGGAAAGGAGGGAGGGAGGGAGGGAGGGAGAGGGAAGGAAGGAAGGAAGGAAGGAAGGAAGGAAGGAAGGAAAGAAAAATAAAAAATAATTCTATAAGGGAAAAAAAAAAAGATGTAGAAAGACTAAGTATTCTTCCTCTATTTCACTGACTCATTTATAATGAACTACAAACTTCCCCGACAAAGAGAGAATTCTATGGTCAAATAAATTTGGGAAATGCTACCTCATTTATCATTTTACTGAAAATGTTCAATGTGCATTATATATTAAAGCCTCTGAGAAGTTCTTCAGTAGAGAGATCTGTTTAACAGAGTACTTCCCCAAAATGTGACAGCTAAATCTTTCTTCTACAAAGACTCCTCAAAAGTTTGTGAAAAGTAGACTTTAGAGACTCCCTAAAGACTTTTTTTTAAAAAAATAAAATGTTGTATGATTATATTCTATTTTTTTTAATTATGAAAATTTACCTTGCCAAGTTGCTGTAGAAATTTCAAGTGTCTTTCTTCAAACTGTGTAGGATCCCTGTCTTCAAAAGCACCAGAAAATCCTAGGGCACCTATCCTCATATTTGGTAACATGTCATTTTCTGTTAATAGTTCATAATCTGGAGAAATTTGAAAAATAAATGTTACCACATTAGGTTGAAAAATACACTCTCTGGGTTAAACTGATACACATTCAAGGTGACCAAAATAATCAGAAATGAGTTCAAAATACTAAGTAACACAGGGAAACTCAAATAGTTTAGATTATATTAATGAGCGTGTTTAAATACATTATCCATAATCTGGTAGGCTTTCAAAGAAATTTTGTAAAGGATAAACAATTACTTTCCAAAATAGAGTTTTAATTTAACCTAAGAATATAGTCTGATTTTTTTAGGTGAAAATGGTGATAAATATTGAAGCAGAATGTACCTATGTATCAAACCATGCACATTTAACTCACTATTTTAAATGAGGAGAGAACAAGCAAAAACAAATCTACCTCATGGTCAGAAAATCAATCAATTATAAAATACGTAGGAACTAATGAAAACAAAAATAATTTTTTAAAAAAGCCCATATAGCCAAACAAACACCTACAGTATACTATTCATCAACTAGAAAGCTAAAATTAGGTTATTAAAGGAGAAAAGTCATTTGTAAAAAAATATAGAGTGCTTTAAAAAGTCATAGTGTAAGGGCCAGCATGACATGGTGGTTAAGGCGCTGGACTCCCACATAGCCAGCTGGGTTTCAGTCCTGAACCAGTGGCTTAAATAATCAAGCATGGGCATGTGTATGTGTGTGTACATGACCCAAATCCCAGGAGAATGGAGGAGACTGCAATGTACCGTCCCCTCGGCAGGGTGATTTCTCACTTTCCTTCTCACTGTCTCTCTCTCTTTCTGGTGAGTGCACATGCTATAGCAAAATAAACAAATAAAAATAAATCCATACTGCATCCCACAAAGATATACATTGAGGGACCAGCAGTTAGCGTAATGGCTATGTCGCTGGACTCTCATGTAGCCGACCGTGGTTCGAGTCCCAGACCCGGAGGATTAAACTCACACCAGGCATGTGTGCGTGCGTGCCCAAGATTTTGAGAGGAGAATGGAAGAGAAGGGATTGCAGCGTGGCCATCCCCCCGGGGGGTGATTTTTCGCTTTCTATCTGTCTGTGTCTTTCTGGTGAGCGCACACGCCCTATACCAAAAACCTCTCCCCAAAAAAAGGATATATATTGAATATAAGTAAACCAGAAATCAAAACTATTTTTTTTTAAAATGGTAAGACTGTTCAATCAAGGAGATCAGAATATGTACAAAGCATGGAAAAGTCACATGACAAATTAAGAAGGCATTAAAATATTAGTAAATATTCATTAAATGTAACGAAGATAGAAAGCTAGCTAGAAAATCAATAAGATTACTTCACCAATACCTACCTGGAGTAAACAAACTGTTAAGATCTCTAATGATGGCTCTGAAAGAAGGCCTAAAATCTGGTTCATAATCCATACAATTATTTATAAGATTGGCTAATTCTGTCCACTTTGGAGCAGGAAGCTGGTGCTTATCTTCATAAAACTGCAGCTTCTATAATTAAAGAATCATACAATGAGAATAAGTTGTATAATATTCTATCAACTTAAAAAAAAAGGTGGTTTATAAAAGTATCAAATAATGTAAAAGAAATATGAAGAACCACAAGTAATTGTAACTTCAAAGCTTACTCTTTGAGAATCAAGAGCACTCAGAGGCTTGTCTCCTCCACTACAGATTTCCCACAAAGTGGTACCAAAACTCCATTTGTCTGTTGCCAAATGTAGGTTTTTAGGATTTTCAATGCATTCAGGTGGTACCCATGGTATTCGCTCCTGAAGAACTTTTCAATGAAAGAAAGAATACAGTAAAAAATCCCCACATGTAAACCACACTATAGGCAAATATTGTAGTTTTCAAACTTATTTGAATAATCAGGTATATTTTGTTTGCTTGTGGGGAGAATGTGCACACAGTTTACATAAGGGTGGAAGGGACCTTTGAGATGGTTTAATTCAGTATCTCAACTTTCACAAGGACAACATTAAGACCCACAATGATTAATTTGCCCAGCCATACAACTTGTTAACAGCATAGACAATTAGAATCCTACACAATGAAGTTAGATCCACTAAACTTTCCATTAAATCAAAGTGTCTGAAGTAGCAGACCATTTTATCTCATCTTATTAGAACTGCCTTCCAAAGAACTTTTTTCCTAAAAACTTTTGCCTCTTTATATTTTTTTGTATTTCTTTATGATGTAGAAGTAGTAAAGATAATGTTGCATCATTATCATACATTCTTTATATTTTTATAGTTTATTTCCTTTATGAGACAGAGAGAGAGGAACACCCTCAACAGGGTTTCATACTAAAATCTCCTCACCTCCCCATTCCCAGCCTTCCCAGCCTGCCAAAATCATGTGCCTGGCATGTACAGATCATCCAGGGAACTGAACCCATGATATTCCATTGGATTTAGTATTGCTTGACCTCTGCATCATGGAGCTAGCCCCATTAAGAGACTTTTGTTTGGGTTATTTTTTATTTTTTTGCCATTGGATACATGTGCTTGCCTGAGACACATAGAGAGAAATGGGGGTGGTGGAGAAGGGAGGGTGAGAAAGTACTTCCCAGGGGGGAGGATTGTCATGTGGTAATCCCATCTTCTCCTTTCTCCTCTCATGATTTTGAGCACAAACACCAGCCAGTCTTTCAAGCTGCTGGGTCTGGGACTTGAATCCATGCAGTTTGCCACTGGGATACAGTGCCCTAAATTCCACACTATCTGCTGGCCCCAAGAGATGTTTTAATGATTTAGCAGCAGTGGCAATTCTTTTTTTTTTTTTTTTTTTTTTTTTTTCTTTAGGGGGGGAACAGCCAGACAGAGACAGACACAAAGAGAGAAATCACCCTCAGAGGGGATGGCCACGCCACAATCCCTTCTCCTTCATTCTCCTCTCAGGATCTTGGGCATGCATGCACACACGCCCGGCGCAAGTTTTAAGCCACCAGGTCTGGGACGCGAACCGTGGTCGACCACGTGGGAGTCCAGCGACATAGCCATTATGCCAACTGCTGGTCCCAGCAGTGGCAATTCTTAATTACATATGAAAAAAATGAGGACAAAGAGGTCCATCACAGTTGATGGATGACTAAATTATAGCAAGATATTCTAGGCATGGAATAGATACAGGTAGGTTCTGCTCAGTTCATAATATTTCCCAAGTATGGTCTTTGACCCCAGCAGAAGGATGTCATTCAAAGAAGAAAGAAGCAGTATAACTTCATCTTCTAGTATTCTGATATATATATAGATAGATAGACAGACAGACAGACAGACAGACAACAGAATAAAGGATAATCTGTTGCATCTTTTGGTATATTTTGGTAAATCAACATAAATCTTTTTGCTGTACATTTAAGAGATTAAAGAAGGCTTTCTCCTTCACCATATGAATAAAATTTTTCCATCTTTACTTCCTATTCTAAAGTTAAAAATTTTCCTGAGATTTTTTTGCCCAATAAAACGCCCTGTTAACAACTACCTTCACTGTCAGATAAACCACCAAGTATAAGAACCATTAACTCAAATAAGATACTACACATTAATACACAAAAATTGATCAACTTAGATATTAAGTTTAGAACATTCAGTTACATAAATTAGCTAATATAATGAAATACAAATTTAAGACTATTTGGGTGGAAAAAACCTCTCTCAACTATCTGATTAAAATTTTACTTTTAACTGATTGTGTTAAATTGAGACACAAAGGAGTATGTGTTTTTGTTTTGTTTTTAGAGAGATTTTTGGCACAGGGTGTGTGCACTTGCCAGGGAGAGACTGAGAGAGAGAAAGAGAGAGAGAGAGAGAAAGAGAGAGAGAGATGAAAAATGAGAAATCACCACCTAGGCGGATGGTCACACTGCAATCCTTTCTCCTCTATTCTCCTCTTGGGAATTTTAGGCACACACACACACACACACACACACACGCCTGGCATGAGTTTCAAGCCTCTGGGTCTGGGACTTGAACTACTGTCGGCCATGTGGGAGTCCAGCACCTTAACCATATGCCACGTGCTGGCCCCAAAATATTTTTTAAAAGTCAGAATTATCTGGGACCAGCAGTTGGCATAATGGCTATGTCGCTAGACTCCCATGTAGTCGACCATGGTTTGAGTCCCAGACTAGGTGGCTTAAACTCACGCCGAGGGCGTGTGCGTGCGTGTGTGCCCAAGATCCCAAGAGGACAGTGGAGGAGAAGGGATTGCAGTGTCGCTATCCCCCCTGGGGGGTGATTACTCACTTCCTGTCTGTCTCTGTCTTTCTGGCAAGTGCAAGTGCCCTATTGCAACCCCCCGCACCCGAAAAAAAAACCAGTCAGAATTATCTGAATGAAACTGAGATCTGAAGCTACTGGATTGACAGAAAAGCCATGACGTCATTTTGCAACAGATGCACTAGTTCATTTCTGGAAGTACTAGAGTCATTCACAGCTACATTACTGCTGTCATTTGACAGCTGACAGTTCTAGCTTTATTCTAAAAACATTAAGCAATTTGGCTGGGTTTTGGAAATTTTACAAGTTGAAGATGGAAGATCAAACTGTGCATTTTCACCATATTTTACTGTTTTACTTCTGCAAGAACAGAGTGCATGGCAAGCCTGTGAACAAGCTTACAGTGAAAATGCTCTATAAGAACGTCAGTGCCAATGATGGTTAATGCAATTCCGTGCTGGTGATGTTGATCTCAATGATGCTCCTCAGTCAGGGTTGATGGCAACAATATAAAGGCATTGACTGTGTCAAACCTAACCTTTCGAACTACATGAAAAATGACAGAAACATTGAACGCCCATCATTCAAGTGTTTACAACCACTTGAAGCTGGGATATGCAAGCAAGCTCGATATTTGGGTTCCTCATGAACTCAAAGAAGCTCCTCTGATGGCCCATATAAACAGCTGTGATATGCTCATTGAACATGAGGAAAACAATTCTTTTTTGAGGTAACTGCTAACTGGTGATGAGAAGAGCAACATCAAAAGCAGACATGCATCAGAGAAAGGTTATGCACTGTCAGACTTCCACTTGTTTCACTCTCTTCAAAACTCCTTGCATGGTATAATGTTCAATTCAGATGAAGCTATAAATTAGCACCTTGTTCAGCTTTTTGCTGATAAAGACAGGTCCTTCTATGGATGAGGAATATGAAGCTTGCTGAAAGGTGGCAAAAGGTTACCAAACAAAATGAGCAATATATCACTGACTGATCTTTGTGTTTCTTTTCTTTTCTTTTTTTGGGGGGGAGGGGGAGAGGATTTTGCTATAGAGTGCGTGTGCTCGCCAGAAAGACAAAGAGAGACAGAGAGACAGAAAGCGAGAAATCACTCACACCCACGGGGGATGGCCATGCTGCAATCCCTTCTCCTCTTGGGATCTTGGGCACGCACACACACGAGCCTGGTGTGAGTTTAAGCCACCGGGTCTGGGACTCGAACTGGGGTCGACTACATGGGAGTCCAGCGATGTAGCCATTACACCATCTGCTGGTCCCATGATATTTACTTTTTATGTAAATAAATGACCTTTGAAAAAATACATCATGACTTTTCTGACAACCTAATAGATCATATACCTTCTCAATGTGTATTTAGTGACTAGGAGAAAGAAAATTTTAGAAAATTTACTTGTTCAAAGAATATTTTAAAATTAACTTTAAAAAGTGAGTAAAATTCTATGTTCAATACATAATTGGAGATTAAAACTGTTTTTTGAAAAATTATTTTACAGTCCATGGTGACATGCTTTAAGAAAGAACGAATGGATGGAGACAAAGATGTAACTAACAATTTAAACTGCTAACAGTGATAGCTAAATTTGCTTATTAATCAAGAATATTTCAATAAAGACATAAATAACGTGCTTTTTATGTTATTATTATTATATAGCATGTTTTTTATGTTATTATTCAAATAAAGTTTAATAAAGTTAAAACCAATCTCTGGAGAACTTACTGTCCTTTGGCAAAACTGTAATACTAATACCAGGATCACTAAGCTTGATGAAAGGAGGATTTCCTGTCTTCCTGTCCTCTTCTCTGATAAGTAGAATATTTTTGGCACACACATTCCCATGAATAAGGGTTTTTTCTTCCTATTAAAAGTTAAATACACATACATTCAAATATCAATTCACAAATTTTTGAGCATTTAAAATGTTCAATACCCCAAAGTAAATTTAAATAATAAAAATAAGAGTATAATAAATATTAATTTAAAGACATGCTCTGAGATAATAAGAGAAGGAAATTTTATGACTAACCCTACTGTCTTACATTTACTTTTTATTAATTGCCAGTGACTAACTATCCCTCCTGTCTTACATTTACTTTTTATTAATTGCCAGAGGTGTATGCATTTCACCAGTGAGAGACCGTGAGGGAGAACACACTCCTCAAGGGGTTATAATCATGTGCAATCCTTTTCCCTCCATTCCTCCATCTTGTTGGGATTTTGACATGCATGTATACATGCTGGCATATTTTTTAAGTCACTGAGGCCAGTAATATCCCTCCTGTCTTACATTTACTTTTTATTAATTGCCAGAGGTGTATGCATTTCACCAGTGAGAGACCGTGAGGGAGAACACACTCCTCAAGGGGTTATAATCATGTGCAATCCTTTTCCCTCCATTCCTCCATCTTGTTGGGATTTTGACATGCATGTATACATGCTGGCATATTTTTTAAGTCACTGAGGCCAGTAATCATACTGCAGTTGGTCATGTGGATCCAGTTCCTTTTAACCACTAGGCTACGGGGTTGGTTACTGTTTTACATTTTCAATGACACAATAACCCTTACCATGATAAAACAAAGTGACATCCAGTGTCACTTCACATTCTGAAGCTGAGGTTCTAAATAGTGTATATTTCTAGAAGGTAGATAACATTAAGAAACATGGTTTCAGGTTAGCAGTAAGGCATAGGTGCGTTCTGAAGTCCGATCACTGGCTAGCCCTCTGGCATTCTGCGTCTCCATCAACACCACTTCCACACTGAACATAACATCCAGTGGCTCACAAATACCGTTACTAGGTATTTTTTCTGCTATTAACACAATTTTTGCATCATTTTTGATTAAAATTTCTAAATCCAAGTGACACAAACTACAGATTGTTCATTAGTAGTTCTAAGAGATTGACTGCATAGCATAACTGTTTCTTTCCAAAGTAGTATTACATAAAAAATATCTGCCTATAATAATCCCTTTCACCAGCTAACAGATTGTTTTAAATGACTGAGCACTCATTTACAGCTTTATTTCTTGTTCTCAGGTCAAGATAATTTCTATAATGCTTCATAAGATAATGCAGTAAGTTTTGATAAAAGGAATATAATAATTACTTACCAGAAAATGCATGGCCCATGCCAACTGTTTAGCTACTTCAAGTTTCCATAATATATTTATAGAATTTTTATTTTTTTTCAGATACGTATCTAGTGATCCAAATTTTACAAACTCCTGAACCAGAATATCTGGAGTAAAATATAAGTCATAATAATAAGGTTCAAGTCTGTAAATGTGTTAAAATATACGATGTAAACTTTCATATATTTATAGTTATATAGGTATTGTAGGTAAAGAAATTAAGTTAAATAAGCAAAACTGATTAATTTAAAGAAAGTCATAATATATATATATATATATATATAATTGCATATTACATATAATTATATGTAAAATAGGACAAATACATAAGAAAATAATCATTAAAATAAAGGTATAGAGACCAGTGTGGATGGTTTAGGGGTAACATTGCTAGACTCTCACATGGCCAAACTCAGTTCAAGAGGGAATACCCTTTCTTTGTCTGTATGAGTTTTGAGAGCCCCTTTCTCAGTTTTTGTCTCCTTCTTGCAGTTCTTCTGTATTTACTATACAAAGTATTCACAGTCATGCTATACTATACATTTTATTTATAAATTTGTACTTTATTGTGCACCCACAGTAGTATTCAGAATAACTAAAAACATTCTAGATTTATATTATTGTGGTATGTCTTATCACTCTCTGGCACCTAATGTATGGTTTTAGTAGGGATAGAATTACATTATTCTAGTTTTGTGTTACATGGTACCTATCAAAAAATACCCTTTGGCACCATGCCCTTTGGCACCATGACACACCACAAGACAACCTCCTTTAAATGCCTTGCTTATTGACTGACTTGCTTATACTCATAGGAACAAAACTCAGTCCTTAAGTGAGGAGTTCTTGTATCAATCAATATAATGTAATATGTATCTCACCCCAGCCAATTTCTATGTTACTAGTGAATTATGACTGCTTTTAAAAAAAAATAAATTTTACATAGTTAATTTTTCTTCTACAAAACTAATTAGATAATCAAATATTCCTGAAGTTTTCTTTTTTCACTTTTTTCTTTTTCTCTTTTGCTTTTTCACTTTTGCTATAGGGTGTGTGTGCCTGCTAGACAGAGACATTAAGAAAGGAAAAGTGAGAAATTATCCCCCAGAGGGGATGCCTATTCTGCAGTTCCTTCTCTTCCATTCTCCTCTTGGGATTTGGGGCACACATACACATGTGCCTGGCATATTTTCCAAGCCGCAGGGTCTGGGACTCAAGTCACAGTCAGTCATGTAGGATCCAGCAGCCTTAACCATTGTGTCACTTGGCTGGCCCCAGTAATGTCTATTCCATTAAACATAAAGAAGAGAATTTTAATTCTGACTCGATTTATCTTTTTCATTTATGCAGTCAAATAGGAAAAACAAATGTTTTACACTCTCTTATCTTTAAAACTGTATTTTTAAAATAGTATTTAAGACATCTTTTGCCAGAGAAACAGGTATTTGCTTCCCCAAACAATCCGGGCTGCTTGTGAGACACATGAAAATTCCCAGCTCTGTCAGGTTGAGAAACATCATTAAATAGAGAGGAGAAGGCAGAACTGCTTTGGCTAGAGGTGAACAGGCAGAATTCTCTTACTGCATAGTTTGTGTTCATAATTCCAAATGTATTTGTACTGAAAAGGCAAATTTTCCAGTATTATGCTGAATGAGTTATAATCTGTATTGCTAAATCTGTATTGCTATGGTAAACACAGGTGGGGAGACAGTTATCTCTATAATATATAAATTCCATTTATTTGTTATAATGTATAAGTTTATTTGTTATAATGCATAAATTCCATTTATTTGCTATAATGTAATACTCTATCATTGGGGCACTGTAACACAAAGCACATGAAATATCTTCTGTACTTTAACTTCATTAATTGGTTTCCTTTCTTATAAGACATAACTAGACATTCCTGCAAATTTCAGTTTCAACAATGCTTAACATCTGTCAAAATATTATGTATACTGATAGTTAACTAAGATCCTGAAATTGAATTTTCTATATAAATAATAATGGATTCTCTGAGAAAGACATGGCATTTGTATAGAAAGTAGTGGTCTTACTTACTTTCCTCTCCACAGACACATACTCCGTAATTTAAAACCAAATGCTTGTGAGAAAGCTGGCTCATCATGCTTGCTGCTTCAAAGAAAGACTAAAAAAGAGAAAAACAAAAAATCTAGAAGAATTATTGTCTAATCATAGTCTGTAACTATTCATAGTTCAGAAAGATACTCTCTGCCATAGAGATAGGCACTTTCTTCTACTCTCAGCAGAACTACAGTTAAAGTCCTTATGTGCTTTGGTTCCCTTATATGGACTTTGAACTGTCAACAACCTCGATGTTAGGGTTCATTCTGAGCAAACCCCTGAATAAGCCTGGATGGAAATAGCAATGAGAGAGAGCAAAAATGATCCAGGGCACCACGAATGCTGCTAGCCAAACACGCTTAGACCATATTACCTAGAATAGAAAACAGAGGTAACACCTAGAGGTACACAACAGATATTATGATTTAGGACTCAGATAATGAATATAAACTTTAAATAATACTGCCTAAAACCTTATGAGGTCTTTGTGCATAAAAAGTACCACGAGGGAACCAGCAGTTAGCGTAATGGCTATGTCGCTGGACTCCCACGTAGTCGACTGCGTAGTCGTTGCGTCCCGGACCTGGTGGCTTAAAACTCACTCCGGGCGCATGTGCGTGCGTGCCCAAGATCCCGAGAGGAGAACGGAGAAGAAGGGATTGCGGCATGACCATCCTCCCTGGGGGGTGATTTCTCGCTTTCTGTCTTTATGTCTCTCTCTGTCTGTCTGGCGAGCGCATGTGCCCTATAGCGAAAAAAAAAAAAATCTCTCAAAAAAAAAAAAAAAGTACCACGATACCTATGTCAAGACACTGGCATGGTATTAACATCACCCTAACTCAACTAAACTTTGACTAGAACTTGTGGATATCGTTGTTCAGAGGATTAACAATTACCAACATTGTGGAGTTCTGAATTAGAAGAACTCTTTGGGTATGTTTCACACCTTCCTCCAACATCCTTTAGGATAGTCTAAATACATACATAAATATTTTGTCATGTTTGGTGATGTCATGCAATGTTCAGCACTCTGGCAACTGGCGACTGGGTTTCTGTCAGATAGCCTGTCTGTATGAGACCCAGAGGTTTGCATATTTCACTCAGTGTGTTCCTTAGTACAACGCCCTTCAAACTTTTTTTTTTTTAAGTAGGTGAAATAGTTGAAGAACCTCCATGGAACTCATAAAGCCCTTGGGAACCAAGTTTGAAAACTACTGTCTCAGTATATGCAGATATGTAGTGACACTCACAACACAATGCTAGAAGTAAGTTTGTAAGTATTTGCTATTTTTAAAATTCTATCAGGGTGTCAGGAAAATCATGACATATTTTTCTATGCTTAACTATGCAAAAATACATCATGACTTCCTGACAACCTAATATGATATTTTTACAGTCCCAACAGAATGAATGCTTACAAAGATTCTTGATATGTACACTTTTAAAAGTAACAATTTGGAGGACCAGCAGATGCCATAATGGTTATGTCGCAGGACTCCCATGTAGTTGACCATGGTTTGAGTCCTGGACCCAGTGGCTTTTAACTCACTCTGGTGCATGAGCGTGCATGCCCAAGATCCCAAGAGGAGACTAGAGAAGGGACTGTGATGTGGCCATCCCCTAGGGGATGATTTCTCACTTTCTGACTGTCTGGCAAGCACACGAGCCCTGAAGCAATTAAAAAGATATATATACACACACTCATATATATTTGAAATAAAAAATTTGAAAATCTGCATGCATGAATGATATATGTATGTAAGAGCACATTTTCAATTAGCATAAACTGCAGGAATCACATAAGGAATATACGCACCTCTGAATAGTTTCTATGTGCTTTATCCAAAACTTTCAAAAGAACCTCTGTTTCATGTAGTTGACCATAGTCTCCTACTTCTCTTCTTACACCTTTAAAAATTTTTGTAAAAGTGCCTTGGCCAAGGCTTTCATTCTTTAAAAAGAAAAACAGGTAAGATAAAAATTAGTAAAGATACAGATGTGGAAATTAAGAGATATGTTCAATGACAAAGAATTTTTAAAAATCCATGAACAAGTATTTTCCTTAAAAACAAACTCAGATTTGAGATTCCAAATTAATTCTTTTATTCAGCTTCCTTAAATAGTAATAAAAGACAGAAAACAAGAATTAATAAATAAAATCTATTTTGGCTCAATCCTGTTTTTTAACTATGAAAGTGGCTTTATCACTTTTTTCAGAGTCAGTATTTATACCTACATTATTTACATGTGAAACCTTTTCTTCATTTGCCTTTCCTACTAACGTGATAGAAAGGAAGTGCAGAGATCCGTGATCTGTGGAGGCAGAACAGATCCTGTTCCTTATCATCACATACTAGCTGTGTGACTTTGTACAGGCTATTTAATCTCTGTGCTGCAGTTGTCTTGGCCCCTTCATCTGAGGAATGAGAATAACTATTTTCCCCCACAGGACTGACAAGAACAGTAAGTGAAAAAATATACTGAATCACCTGGTACAGTGCACGATCTACAGTAAATGCACATTAAGTACTTGCTATTATGAACACTAGTACTAGTATTTCTTAGATATGCTTACAGAATAATTGTTGGAAGACTGTACTCTGAAGCAGTGCTGCCTAGAAACACAAACTCTACCACTTACTAGTTTTGTTATGTTAGTCAAGCTGCCTGGCCACTCTGTACTTTTGTTAGTCATATGAGAATTCATATCTTCTATAATTATGAATAATTATATCTATTGCTTCCCTTATGGAACTCAGACATTAACTGGTCTACCATTCACATCCCTTAATCTGTCTTTCATAATTTCCATTTCTTTCTCCCTGTCTCTCTCTGGTGAGATTAAGAAATAATAATAAAAAATAAAATTAAGTAAATAAAACAATTCTTTAAAAAAATACCTTGTTATTTTCTCTTGTTTTCAAACTCTTTTTTATCTTTACAGATGTGTATATGAATATGATACTTTCTATTGGAAAACTCTGTTATACAAAGTTCTTAGAGATCTAACTTTGCTATTTGTTAATATATTGACTCTTGCTTAATTCTGGATTATTTCCCTGTATGTTTCTAAATTTTCAATAAAAACTCATGTTTGGAGTGGTTTTAAATGCAGTAATCCTGTGTGGCTTACTCTAAGAGTATGTTCTTCCAAGATTTTGCATTCATATTTCTAATTACCACAGGATTTTTGTTCAATATCACTTATTAATTTATTAGCTTAGGGTTTTTTAGATTAGTCAAGTAGTATAAATAAACCAAAACTTAAAAGCTTATACTTATACATTCTTTTTTTTAAAGAATTATTTATTTAATTTTATCTTTTATTATTATCATTATTTAAATTTTTTTGCTACAGGACACAATGCATGAGAGAGAGAGAGAGAGAGAGAGAGAGAGAGAGAAAGTGAGAAAGCAAGCCTCCAGGCCATGTGGGAGTCCAGTGCCTTAACCACTATACCACCTGCTGGCCCCTATACTTACAAATTCTTAGGAGAGACTCTTCCTCACTAAGAGCCCAAGTAAAACAGACAGTGACCTTTTTCTTCCCTTTTACCAATGGGCGAATTTTTTATATTCCATATATTGTTTTACTGAGAATGTATTCACTTCAGGTCCTGGTTTTATTCAGAGATGATTTTATTTTAACTCCTGCCTTGCATAAGCCTATGACCTGGCCCTCTTTTCTGTATTGCTTTTAAATCTTAACTCCCTGACAAGTGAGAATAATCCCCACCTTCTATCACCACTAAGCGAAATCACCGGCTCTTATGCACTATATTGTTTTGAGTTCTTAATTTTTTTTAACCTCTTGAATTCTTTACGTTCTTGAGAACTTGACAGTTTGTATGAAAATATTTTTAAATTCTTAAGATTTACAAACAAATTTAAATTTCTGGAAAGAGTATATTATTTCATTCTTAAAATAATTTCTCCAATCTATAACAAAATGTTGGTATATTTTCCATAAGAAATAAAGGTATTTAAATGGCAACTTAACTTTTATAATACAGGTTTATAACAAAATACTGGGTCATCAGAAAGTCATGACACATTTTTACATAGAAAAACATTAAAAAAAAAGTCATGACTTATCTAATGATCCAATAGTTACAAATGTTTCATGAATGTAATATGGGATAGGAAATCGAGAAAATAGATGTTATGTTAAAATGACAAAAATAATCATAATCGGCATCTAATGACTTACAAATATTAAATCTTCATTTCTGATTTTGTGAAACACCATTTGGTTCACATTATTATGCCTCTGTAATGTTGGTGAAGTTGGTACATCAGAAACACTATTGGTTCTGAAGACCAGAAGGTTTGATTTATCTGAAAAAAATAAACAAACAAAATAAAATACATATGTGTGTGGTGTATGTATGTCTGTGTGGGGAGCATCAAAACACACTGAAGATAAAAATCTCTCCAAAGATGAGTCAAATGAAATGTGTTCTGTATATAAAAAATGCTTAATAACTGTTTATCGTTCATTTTATAGAAAATTATTTTAAAGGTTTATCCATTGAACTTTGATGTTTTCTTCTCAGCTATTTTATATATTCAAAATCATAATCACTTCCTTAATTCACAAACTTCTAAGAATTTTAATAATTTTTAATGACTTATTATTTCAAGAAATTTCCAACCTTAGTATCCTTATTTTTAAAAATACAGATTTTAAAATCCTAAAAGAGTATGAAAGTTTTTATTTGAAACAACATAATAACACTTGGTAGTAAGGACTTCAAGTTCAGTAAATAGGTGACTGATTCATAAGCAATTACTCTCTCTAAAATGCCATTTTAGGATAATATAATTTCAAGTCGCTTCTAGACAAATCAAACCAAACTGAACAATACTATCTGATGATGCTTATAACAACAGAATGAGACAAAATTAGTTAGTTTCTGGAGCTGTTTCTTTCATATTTCTTTTGAAATCAATATGCTAAAGATAATCTTCTACTACAAACACGATCCATAATCTGTATTTTTGAAATAACAGGAAAATTATTTTACCTTTTGGCTTTGGGGGACAGCATTTAGTAAACTGAAAAATGATACTGTCTGAGCGAACAGTTTCCATCTGGTAACAATTCAAAAGATCCTTAAGATTATTAAAGTTCTTCTTAGTCCCACTGAGGTTGTACTCTCCTTTCTCGTTTTTTGTAATCAAACAATGTTTATATTCAATGACATTTTCTCGCTATATAAGTTTAATTACAAAGAGAAGGAAATATCAAAATGGACATCATAGTGATTATTCTGACAAAATGGATAACACAAAAACAACCAGCAGAATATTTAGACACTTGAAGCATGAATCATAACTTGATTCCTCAACAAGGCATCTACAGTTTTGTAGCTCACAGAAATGGCTTGAGAGTTGATTTTATTAAAAAGCAATTAAGAAAGCAATGATAAGGGACCAGCAGTTAGCGTAATGGCTATGTTGCTGGACTCCCACATAGTCGACCGCGGTTCGAGTCCTGGACCCGATGGCTTAAAACTCACACCAGGCGCATGTGCGTGCGTGCCCAAGATCCCGAGAGGAGAGTGGAGGAGAAGGGATTGCGGCATGGCCATCCCCCCTGGGGGGTGATTTCTCACTTTCTATCTCTCTGTCTGTCTCTGTCTGTCTGGCGAGCGCACGTGCCCTATAGCAAAAACCTCTCCAAAAGAAGAAGAAAAAAAGAAAGCAATGATAATTAACAATACCATCTTTATCATTTATAAGATAAAGTCTAAAACTAGAGTAGCATATAGGGTCTTCCATGAGGTGGTTTCTGCCTCTAACTCAAATTGTGGCTCCCGTCCCCTCCCACCCATTGCGCCCCCTGCCACTTCCAACCTACAACCATGTTAAATGGTTTAATGAGTTTCAAGGAAATGCCCTACTGTTTCATGTGTTGAAAACTGTTTCATACACTCTACCTATGAATGTACACACACTCCCTCTGAGCAATATATTTCTATTCATTCTTTGAAACTCAATTCAAATGTCACTTTTTCTCTGTGATCCTCTCAAACAACACTTAACTCCATTGCATAAGCAGATAAACAACCATTCCTTTGTGCCACTATTATCCTTGTTTAAGTATCTCTACTACAGAACTTCAAAAAATGTTGTGGTTCCTTAATGTCTTACACATTGTACCATGAACTTGTTCATTCATCTATTTCTTGAGCTGCTTTTCACAGTCATCCTACATAGAACCATTTATATAAAATCTACTAATACCTCAAGGCAACCTCAAGTCCTTCCTACTCCAAAAATATCTTTCATATAGCCAAAGATCAGATAATAAATTTTATATAAATTTAAACAAAATATTTGTTTTCAAAAGGTAAGATAAATTTATAAGCTGCTATTAAGCTTCTCAAGATTTATACCATGAAATGATATGAATAATATTATCTTTTTAGAAAATTTTATATAGTAAATAATCTTAAAGGAAATCCAGGATGATCTGTATTAATAGTGAAGTTCTATTGTGATTTCATACTCAAAAAACACATTACAGATCACTATTTTTAATATTAGAAAACAGCTTTAAATGTACTGTGTCTCTGTTTCTTTGTTACCACCCTACTTTGCCCTAATTCTGTAGCCATTGGTAGAAAACAAAAAAAATTGCTTCTGATTCATTTTGTTCTACATGACTTGGTAAGGATTTTCATTTTGGGAATAAAAGAGACTTCAAGGGATTTGGTAAAATACCATCTGACACACTGATGACAGCAACATTCTAAAACCAAAAACACATAGCAAATAAAACCACAAAACATTCTAAATTTTATATTTCTGTGAAAACCCTAGGAGTTATATCTTGTTTAACTGTATAGAATCCCTGTGGTAAACTAAGCATTATTAAGCTAGTTAGCCTATCCAAAGTTGTAATTTTCAACATTACAGGAAATCCACTAGATAAATATGCAGGGGAAATTACATGGCCTAAATAATATTAACATGAATAAATATGACATACTAACCTCAACAGCAAAAGTCAGAAAATACTTATTAAAGTCCTTAGGACTACATCGAAGAACATACAGTCCAGTCTGATTACCTGCTTTCTTCAATTTACTGATCGCAAAATCCATTCTAAAGGTAAAGAAGAAGAATTTAAATGACAACATAGCAAGACTATTGCAGTAAGACTATCATCTAGAAAAATTTAAAGTCAAATCTAAAATTCTCAGGCTTTTAAAAAAATTCCTTTTATTTTGGGATCGGCAGGTGGCGTAATGATTACATTGCTGGACTCTCACATAGTTAACTACAGTTCAAATCTTGGACCCAGAGGCTTAAAACTCATGCCGGGTGCGTGTGCATGCATGCCCAAAATCCTGAGAGGAGTATGGAGGAGAAGGGATTGCAGTATGGCCATCCCCCCAGGGGTGATCTCTCACTTTGTTTCTCTGTCTCTCTGGAAAGCACACATACCCTATAGCAAAACTTTCTCTTTAAAAAAAGAAAAATTCCCTTTATATGTTTAGCAATATATTTTCAAGGAAAAAAAAAAAGTGCTATGCTACTTGCAGCAAGTTCAAACCAATTCAAGAGGCTATTACATTGTTTTAAAAATGCATAAAAGAGGGAACCAGCAGTTAACGTAATGGCTATGTCACTGGACTCCCATGTAGTCGACCGCGGTTCACGTCCTGGACCCGGTGGCTTAAAACTCACGCCGGGTGCGTGTGCGTGCGTGCCCAAGATCCCGAGAGGAGAATGGAGGAGGAGAAGGGATGGCGGCGTGACCATCCACCCTGGGGGATGATTTCTCGCTTTCTGTCTCTATGTCTCTCTCTGTCTGTCTGGCGAGCGCACGCGCCCTACAGTGAAAAATCTCTCAAAAAAATGCATAAAAGACAGCATTATGAAGCAAAACCATGAAAAAAGATTCATTTGAATGTTCTGCTTTTCATAAATATAGTATTTTTTTAAGAGATAATTTTTCTATAAGGTGTGTACCAATGCCTCAATCACTATGCCACCTACTGGTCCCACAAATATAGTATTTTAAGGACCACATTCACTCTCATAAAACTTTAACTATATACATAATACATCCCAAAACACTTTTTTGCCATAGGGCACATGTACTCATTGAAGAAAGGGAGACAGCAGGGAAAATGAGAAATCATCCCCTGGGGGGATGGACACACTACAGTCCCCCTCCTCTATTTTCCTCCAACAATTTTTGAACATGCAAGCACATGTGCCTGGTGTAATTTTCAAGCTCCCAGGTCCAGGACTTGTACTGCAGTCAGCCACATGACAGTCCAGCTGACTTTAACCACCATACACTTGCTTGTCCCTAAAAAATACTTATTTCTCTCTCTTTTTTCTATTTTATTTAAAAAAATTTTTAAATTATTTTTATGTCTCTTCTATATTATGTCTCTTCTATACAAGCAACACCAATTACTAATATAAAAATCAATGTTCATTATTTTGATATTTAGTACAATACCAATGTCTAACAGAAGATCCATGACAACTTTTTGAAATTTCACATCTTGAAAAGAAAGCAAATCATAATTTATATGAAAGCAAGAACTATTTCTGTTTCACTTATCAACATATTTTTTATACATCAATCAGTGCTTGCCCACGATAAGTAGTAAATCAGTAAATATTCTATAAATAAATGAGAACACTTGAATAACTGGACAAGTAAATGGACTAATGAAGGTAGGAATTCTAATACTGAACATGTAAATTATAGACATAATGTTAAAGTAGTGCAGCTATTTCATAACAATCAAACTTACTACTAAGTAGACTTTAAGCATAAAATGAATGAAGCCTTAAATATCACCCATGGTAGTGTTTCTCAAATATTTAGAGGTGGAATAAGTATAAGAAACATATGTTCACAATCTCAGATATTTCCTCTCATATTCTTCAAACTGGTATCAATTAAAGCACACGGTAGCTGAGAGATTAGGCTACAAAGATGTTATACAATTGTTTATGGGTCAATATGGAAAATATTAGCCACATATAGCTACTTAAATGACAACAAATGAAAACAAATTAGATTTTTAAAATTTATTTTCTCCATTTCTCTAACCACCTTTCAAATGCTAAATAGTTATATGTAGCTAGTGGCCACTGTTTAAATAGACCAGATACAGAACATGTCCACCATTGTAGAATATTCTACTGTACAGTACTAGATTGAAATATGGACATCAAGAACCAGCAGTTAGCATAATGGCTATGTCGCTGAACTCCCATGTAGCCGACCATGGTTCGACTCCTGGACCTGGTGGCTTAAGCTCACACCAGGTGCATGTGCGTGCATGCCCAAGATCCTGAGAGGAGAATGGAGGAGAAGGGATTGTGGGTGTGGCCATCCCCCCAGAGGGGTGATTTCTTGCTTTCTATCTCTGTGTCTCTCTCTGTCTTTCTGGCGAGCACACGCACCCTATAGCAAAAAATCTCTCCAAAAAAAAAAAGAAAGAAAGAAAAAAAGAAATATGGACATCATATACAGCATATGTTTGAAGCTTTTAATAAAAGGAGATGGAGTATCCAAAAATGATTATGACATGGTTCTTCTGCAGTATTACAAACTAATAAAACGTAAATTGGAGGTCGTGTTTTTAAGTAACACCCAAGAGTTAAACACATATAGAAAACTAAATATTAAACTTACGTAAGTTTTAAGTATTATAGATTGGGACAAAGATGGTAAGTTAGATCCTCAAAAATTCTACTTATTATGTCATTTGACTGCAAATAGACTTTTGTTAAAAAAGTTAAAACTTCAAATTGAGATTTTCCCCCTAAACTCCTAAACCTACATCACTCTGTTGTATAAAATCTTCTTTGTAAATATATCATTTACTTCCTAAAAAAAATATACTTAAGAAATCTGTATTATTCAGACAGGCCTAAGATCTAGTGATTAAGGGAGCTAGAACCCACATGGCTGACCACATGGTTCAAATCCCAGCGCTCAGAGCTTGAAAAACATGCTGGGTGTGTGTACGTGCATTCCTCAAATCCTGATAGAAGAGAGAAGTAGAGAAGAGATTGTGGCCATGACCACATTGAGGGGCTGTTTGCTCCCTTCCCCTATCTCTCTCTCTCTCTCTCTGGGTGTGTCTATGTGCATGCCTCAAATCTTGATAGGATAGAGAAATAGAGAGTGACTGTAGCATGATCATGCCCTATTGGGGGGCTGTTTTCTTCCTTTCTCTCTCTCTCTCTGTCTTTTTCTTTTCCAAGCATACACGAACTCTGGCAAGATTTTGTAAAGTTTATTATATTATACTCACGAAATTGGGCCATGACAGTTGCTTTGTATATTTTCAAGTACTGTTGGAGGTGCTACTTCTTTACAGAGATAATGATGTGCATCTGCTGTTAATCTATAATATCCATCAATTAATGACACAAAAGACAAAGCTTCTTTTAATGAGCTAAGTTCAATTTCCTAAGCAGAGAAAAGGAAAAAAGTATCATTTAAAAAGTCAACTCATGCTAAATATTGAAAATTCTCTTTCCTTTATATTGTGAAATTAATTCTCTCTTCTATATTGTTTTTCTTCTAAATTGCTCAAATGTCTTTTTGGGTCCAAGTTAACCAATGTGGCTTACAAGTCTGATATTTAAGAACCTCCTGAATATGCCTTCCCACTTATAGTTCACACTACAATCATGAATTTACTATATTTTCCAAATCCCTATTAGTCGAACATGGTGATTTTAACAATTAGAACTCTATTTAAGCTTACATAAAAGTTGGTATTAACAGAAATCATGGACATTTAATACTATATAAACCAATTATATAGTATTAAGTTTATAAAGTACTCATGTTATAAACTAAAGTGTTAGGATATATAGCTATGCTAAGACTGTATCATTACATATACATATATGACCATATAAACAGCCTAAAATGCAGTGTTACCTAATGGAGAAACATATATACACATATTAAATCATTTATACTTATACATTTAAATACATATTTTAACATATTTACATGTATAAAAATAATTAGATTATATAATGAAAATAGAAAAGCAGTCAGATTATATCATGAAAAGAAACAACCAAAAAGATGTAATGCCTAGGATTACACTTTACAACAAATGCACAAAAATGGAGCCAGGAGATAGCATAGTAGTTATGTCACTGGACTCCCATATGGCCAACTGCAGTTTGATTCCTGGTCTTGGTGGCTTGAAACTTGCTCTGGGCGCATGGGTGTGCATGCCTAAGATCCCGAGAGGAGAAAAAAGGAGAAGGGATTGTGGCGTAGCCATCCCCACTTGGGGGTAGTTTCTCACATTCCCTCTCCATTGTCTCTCTCTCTCTCCCTCTCCTCCCCACCCCACCATGAGCATGCACTCTAAGGCAAAAATCTCTATAAAACAAAAACAAAAACAAACAAAAAAAGGCACAAAATTATTAGAAAATCTTCAAAATATTCTTGCAAGATCCAACTTTTTATTTGAGTAACAGAAAATTAGCCATTTTCTTATAAATGGGAATGTTCTAGAGATGCAAAAACCTTCCTAAATTATTTTTATAGTTTATCATAATCACAGTAAAAATAGAAACAGGTATTAGATGACATAGCCAGGAAACAGGTAAATATAGGATTAAAAATGAAAAAACAAGTAACAAACCTAAGAAAGATGAGAAGAAAGATCTTCCCAGGAAAGTGAAAAAGGGATCCCTAAGGATTATAGCTGTGCAAAGAAATAGCTGGATCTAGGCAGTTTCCTATCCACATTAAAGAATAAAACTCAGGGACCAGCAGTTAGCGTAATGTCTATGTCGCTGGACTCCCACATAGTTGACCGTGGTTCAAGTCCTGGATCCGGTGGCTTAAACACACGCCAGGCATGTGTGTGTATGGGCTCAAGATCCCGAGAGGAGAATGGAGGAGAAGGGATTGCGGCGTGGCCATCCCCCCGGGCGGTGATTTCTTGCTTTCTGTCTCTCTGTCTCCCTGTGTCTGGTGAGTACACGTGCCCTATAGCAAAAACCTCTCCGAAAAAAAAAAAAAGTGATGATTTGTGAGGCAGTCACATGGGACAGTTACTGGCTCATGTCTGGAAACCTCTGATTATCCTGGGTATGTGTGTGCCCATGTTATGGGCTGGATGAGACTAGGGGGTGGATAATGGCATTAATATATTGACACATTATATATGATATATATTATATATATATCCCTCCCTCCCTTCATTCCTTCCTCATTCATGGGATGAATAAATAAATAAATAAATAAATAAACCAAAGGTGCTATAACATATACTATAAACAAATATAAAAGACAGGATTATAAACCCATATATCTAATAAGCAATTAATACTCAATATACATTTGGGAGAAAAAACCTACAAATTAGTTTAAAATTTAAAAAAATAAAATATATGGGGAACCAGCAGTTAGCATAATGGCTATGTCGCTGGACTCCCACGTAGTTGATCATGGTTCGCGTCCCAGACCCGGTGGCTTAAAACTCACGCCGGGCGCGTGTGCGTGCATGCCCAAGATCCCGAGAGGAGAATGGAGAAGGGATTGCGGCGTGACCATCCCTACTGGGGGGTGATTTCTCGCTTTCTGTCTGGCGAGCGCACGCGCCCTATAGCGAAAACCTTTCAAAAAAAAAAAATAAATAAAATAAATAAAATAAAAATATGAAAAGACAATCCACAGAACAAACATAAATGCCTTACTTATATACATATAAGAAATTAATCAATCTCAGGTTCTAATTAAGAAAATGCAATGTAACAATAGGACACTAGTTCTTGGCCTATTAATTCGGGAGAAAAATAAAAAGACTAATAACATCCAATATTGGCAAAGGATACATCACATATATACATACACACATATATATGTGTGTGTGTGTATTCAATTTCAAACATATATATTGGAAAGGCATTTGGGAGACAATAAAACATTAGTCTTTAGGTTTTACATGTTTATACCCTTTGACCTAGCAATTTCACCTATTGATATCTCTCCTAGTGATACACTGATACATGTATATACAAAGGCATGCATAAGGGATCAGTTGTGGCATGGTGGTAAAGGTGGATGGATCCCACATGGCTGAGTGGGTGGTTTGAGTCCCAGACTCATTGGCTTAAAAAATGCACCAGGCACGCATGCATGTGTGCCCAAAACCCTAGAGTAGAATGGATGAAAAATGATTGCAGCATGGACATTTTACCTCGAAAGGTGCTCTCTCACAAACATACCTGTCTTTTATTTATTTATTTTTTGGAGAGGTTTTTTTTGCTACAGGGCACGTGCACTCGTCAGAGAGACAGAAAGCGAGAAATCACCCCCCAGGGGGGATGGCCACGCCGCAATCCCTTCTCCTCCATTCTCCTCTCAGGATCTTGGGCACACACGCACACATGCCTGGTATGAGTTTAAGCCACCGGGTCCAGGACTTGAACCGCGGTCAACTATAAGGGAGTTCAGTGACATAGCCATTATGCTAACTGCTGGTCCCAACATACCTGTCCTACAGCAAAATAAAAGAGAGGGAGAGAGAGAAAGAATGCATAAAAAAGTCTGCTTATAGCACTTTGTGTAATAATAAAAATGACAAGAACTAAATATCTATCAGAAGAAAGATGAATTGCTAAATACATTATAAATTGAAGCATATATACAATATAATGTGATATGCAATAATTTTTAAAAAACTAGATCTACATGTACATAGAATAATCACTAAAATATCTTGTTAAGCAAAATAGAGGCAGGCCAGCCCTGTAGCACAATGGTTAAGAGCTGTGTACTGGAAACTGAATCCTAGTCCCATGGGCTTGAAAAATATGCTAGGCTCATGCCTGCACTTGGGTGGGGGATGCTTTTTCTAGCTCCTTCTGTATCTGGCAAGTAGATACCAAGGGAAAAAAAAAAAAGTGAGTTAAAGGACAATCTATTCTGGCAACACCCACTGGAATGCAGCTGAACACAATTCTACCCCTCCTTCCAGCTGCGTGGACTTCCATAGACCAGAGGACCAACCCAGCTTGTGCTACTGGAAGTGCATGTGGAAGTATGGGCAGATTTGAACAATTTAGCCCTGCCCCTGAGCCTACAGGAATACTGTAACTCCAGTGTTTGCCCCCCACGTGTGGAAATACACACAGGCTTACAGACCTATGCAGCTTGTGCCATCAGATCAACTACGCTTGCACCAATGGTCCCAGGCAGCTAGCAACTGGACTCATGCAGTTTATGCCACTGGACACATGAAGTTCCAATGCAGTCCCATAGTCCGGCACTGGAACACAGATGGTAGACAATACACAGCTCCATCTCTGCTCCCCAGCTGCACAGCAGCAATGCATACTTCTCCCTCAGCCTCACAGCCTTCCAAACAGGTATGCCCAGTATCTTTCTGTACCAACAACAATCCCTGCCATGACCACTCACCTGCACTGAACTACCTATAGAGGGGTACAACAGCTATGGAGAGAATTAGGTACTGGAGAGGGCAGCTTCTTCTATCTCTAAGGATTACCCACAAATGGGTAAACAACTAGCTATCCCTTGAGTCATGACTTCTACATCTTTCCTAAGTATGACTCATCCAAAGCACTGGTTATTACTTATTTTCAGCTGATAGTCTCAGCTGATATTTTGTCAGTTACTACACCAAAATAAGGACCCTACTCCCTATAGGGTCTGAGAACTCAGGCAACGGCAGCAGTCATGATCAGTTCAAGGAAACCTATCCCTTCTACAGGTAGAACACAAATACACAACATTAATCTCCCCAGAACTCAAAACTGCTGGCCTGAAAGGCCCATAGTGTTCCCATAGGTGTCTCAGAAAATACAGTCTTTGATTAAGTAAAGACCTAAAATAAAACACTATTAACTATAAAACTTAATACAGAAATTGTGAAGAAGTAAGTACTCCAACAGAATCTTAAAAAGCAGTAAATGGACACAAGAAACACACACAAATAAAACTAAGGAATTCTCTATCTTTCTCCCAAAGAAACACACCAGCTCCACACTAAAAACAGACAAAATTCAGAAAATCACACCAATGTTGGAAATGAATTTTAGAATATCAATAACAAAACTTAATGAGCTACAAGAGAACAAAGATGGACAACTTCAAAACATGAGAAAAAGAATGCAAGACATGGGGAGAGATTCAATAGAGAAACATCTTTTAAAAGAAACAAGTCCTGAAGATGAAGAAGACAATACAGGTAATAAAAAATTCTGTAAAGAACATCAATATTATGTTATACCATGCAGAGGGAAAAAAAATCTCTGAATTCCAAGATTAAAACTTTGAAATAGTCCAATCTGTCAAAAACAAAGAAAGAAATAACCATTAAAATGAAAGCATATACAAATTACAGAATATGGGTATCCTGGAAGGTAAAGAGATGGGAAAAAGCAGAGAAAATTAATTTCATAAAATATTAACTAAAAACTTACCAAACCTACACAGTGATACAGATATTCCAGATCCAGGAAATTCAATGAATGCTAAATAGATTCAACATAAGATCTTCTCCAAGGCACATTGTAATCAAAAGTCAAAGACAAGGAGAAATTTTTAAAAATGGCCAAGTATAAGTGCCATGTTATCTATAAAAGATACTCTATTGGGGCAGTCAAGTAATGTGGTAGTTAAGGTACTAGATCCTACATGGCCAACTGTGCAGTTCGAGTTCCAGACCCACCAGCTTGAAAGACATGCTGGGTACACATGAGTCCATGACCAAAAATCCCAAGAGAGACTGGAGAAGGGACTGCAGCATAGCCACCCGCTCCCCACCCCAGTCCTCTTCTCTCTCTGGTGAGCCATGTGCATACCACAACTGAACTAAAAGAAAAAAAAAAAAAGGATACCCCATCAGACTAACCTCAGACCCCTCAGCAGAATCTTACAGACCAGGATGAATAGAACAACGTTGTCAAAATTCTTTTAAAAAAAAAAAAAAAAAAGAAAGCTTGAACCCTGCAAAAATTTTCTTTCAAATTTGAAGGAGAGGTAAAATCATACCCAGACAAACAAAAATTAAAAGAATTCACCAATACTATCTATACTGGCACTTTAAGAAACATTTAAAGGGGCTGACACTGTAACTTGGTAGTTATGGGAAGCCGGATCTCACATGGCAACCACAGTTAGAATCTTGGCCCCAGCAGCTTGAAAAACATAGAGTATGTGCTGTGTGTGTCCAGAATCCCAACATGATGAAGTGAAGAAGAGAATGCAGCAGGACTATGCCCTACTGGAGTATGCTTTCTCCTTCTCCCTCTGGCAAGTATATATGCCCTTTGGCAATTGAAAAAAAAAAAGAGGAAGAAAAAATAACAAAAAGAACTACTGACAAGACAGAAAAGAAGGACAGACAGAAAGACAGACAGACCGAAGGGAATACTACATCTGGAAAGAAAAAGAAGTAAATATTACCATGGAAATATGTAAAGCTATAAAATTCAGCAGTAGAATAAACAAACAGAATGATTCAATTCCTTTCACAATGGAAATATACCAAAGAGCAAAGATAAATCATAAGAGAAGAAAAAAGAAAGGAAAAAAGAAAACACATAAAAAATAGGAATTAACCAACAAAATGGTAGCTGTAAATCTGTATGTATCAATAATGTCACTGAATATAAACAGATTAAACTCCCCAACCAAAACATACAGATTGGCTAAACTGATTTTAAAAAAAAAACAGGACCCTTCTATATGTTGCTCGCAAGAAACATACCTTGCTAATGTGTGAAATACAAAAGACTGATAGTGAAAGGCTGGAAAATGTTATTTTATGAAAACAGAAACCAACAAACAGGTTTAGCTATCCTAATATCACATAAAATAGACTTCAAGATAAAAATCATAAACAAGAGCCAGCAGGTGTCGTGGTAGTTAGGGTGCTAGATTCCCACATGGTCAATCGTGGTTCAAGTCCAGACCTGGCAGCTTGCTTTCTCTCTCTCTCTGCATCTCTCTCCTTCATGTGGGAAGAAAAGACAAGAATATTCTCAGATAAAACCTGAAAGAATTTACCAGCACCAGACCAAATCTCCAAGAAATTCTCAAGGGAGTGTTATATCAGGAAAATTAAATACAGACACACAGAAATACAAGTTCAAAAACTAAGAAAATGGCCAACTTAATCATAGGACAAGTCTGGAGTTGAATATTATATCCCAGAATTTAATCAGAAAAATTGAACGACAACAAAAGATAAAGTAAATGAGACTGATTTGGTGAAAAAGAATTTTATGACTTTTGACTAAAACATTGCCAATTTTCGAGGCTTTGTTGTCTGGTTTTAAGGATTTGTGTCCTGTCTTGAACTGTCGATAGGTTCACGTACCTACCATTTGAACAGAATCCTAACCTGTTTCCTGGCTTTAAGTTTCAAGCAAAGTTCCTTAGAATTTCTTTTATTTAAGTTAAAACTGCTTTTCTTGAAATTACCAAGTGAACTTGCTATTAAAAGTAGTTAGATTATTTAAGAAATTGTGTGATCAATGTGGGGAGGAAAAGAATGGAAGACAACTGTAGACACCAGAGATAGTGTGAGAAGAGAGTGGGAAAAGACCGAGGGTCAGAAATACATATATATATATCTCATCCCTTCTCCAGTCTCTCTTGGGATTTTGGTCATGGATTGATGTGTAACCAGCATATATATACACATACATATATATATATGTGTATATATATATATATGTATATATAAAACTAGAAATATAGATATATATTTCATATATATATATATATGAAACTAGAAATGAAAAATTTTTGATGATAGCATGATAGCATGCATGATTAAGCACTATGCAGTATATTCTGGATGGGAAATCACATTTTGTATGCTGTGACGATGCTTAGGGAATGAATGTAAATTAAGTTAAAAAAAAGTTTCAGAAAAAATATTTCAGAAGTAAATTACAAGACACTTGTGACTAGGTTCTAGCTTTGTCCATATTTTTAGTTTAACATATTTTGTGAATCAATAAAATATGGAAAAAAGTTTAGTATGGAAGGGGAGGGAAGGAAAAAGTAAAAGTATGCTTTGACAAAAAATGAGATGGTATTTGCTGATAACTTATAGAGTAATATCTTTGGCTTGACTTACATGCACAGTATTTGTGCTGGAAAAAGAAATATTGTACCTTGTAAAGATGTGATTAAATGTAAATAAATAAATTAATTTAAAAAAACTGAATAAAGAAATTGAACAAGACATACACAAAAAAATTGGAAAGACACCCTTTGGCTTATTGATTGGTAAAGTAAAAAAATTAAAATGTTTGCACTATCCAAAGTAATATATAAATTAAATGTAATTCCTATTAAAATTTGCATGACATTCTTCCCAGAAGAAAAAGTCATAAAATTTGTCTGGACTCATAAAAAAAAATAAATAAAATAAACTCCCTTTTGTCAAAGCAACGCTTCTGCATGTATCTCATTACCTGATTTCAAAATATATTACAAAGTCATAATAAGCAAAACATGGTACTGGCACAAAAACAGACAGACCAATGAAGTGGAGAATCCAGAAGTAAACCCAACAAAATACAGTCAACTGACTTTTGATAACAGGAACAAAACAATCTAATGGAGAAAAGACAATCTTTTAAACAAATGGTTTTAGGAAAACTGGATATCCACTTCAGAAGAATGAAACTAGACACCCCCCATCTCTCATCATTTACAAAAATTAACTCAAAATGGATTAAAGACTTAAACATAAAGCCAAAAACATAAAACTAACAGAGGAAAATATAATTAAAGATACTGGTATAGGCAAAGATTTCTTGAACAAGACTCCCAAAGGAAAAGTAACACCAAAAATAGATAAGTAGGATTACATCAAGATAAAAAGTTTATGGAAACAATAAACAGACAACCCACAGAATGGGAGAAAATACTGGCAAACTATACTTCAGATAAGAGATTGAAAATCAAAATATAAAAGGAACTCGAGCAACATATTCAGAAAAAAAGAGAGGGGAGGAAGACACTAATAATTCAATCAAAAATGGGTAAACTGAACAGATAACTTTAAAAGGAAGATATGCAAATAGCTAAAAAGCATATGAAAACATCTCTTATTAAAAGGGAATGCAAAACAACATGATAATGAGACATTACATAAGCCCAGCCAAAATGGCTGATGAAAAAAACAAGGAATGTAAACTAATACAACTATCAAAGAAAACAGTATGGAGGTTCTTCAGAAACCTGAATATTGAATTATCATATAACCCAGCAATCCTACTTTGGGATTGGGTGTATACCCAAAAGACACAAAATCACTCGGTTGGAGAGACATTTGCACACCCACATTTACTGCAGCACTATTCACAATAGCTAAGACATCAAATCAACGGAAGTGCCCAAAAAACTGATGAACGGATTAGGAAAATATAGCACATATACACAATGTAATACTATTCAGTCATAATGAACAACAAAATCCTGTCCTTTGACACAACAAATGGACCTAAATGATATAATACTAAGTGAAATAAGCCAGATTATGAGAGACAAATACCGTATGTCCTCACTTAACTAAATGTCTGAGGTCTGCATTGTTATCTGAGGGACTCAAAACCATACATTTAGAGTTGAGTATTGGTAGATAGAAGAAACTGCTGTTGGGGGGTTAATGGTTGGATGAGGGCTTCATGAGAAAAATTGTAATGGATACAAGAATGCATGTAAATAGAGAAAGGCTTTAGGAGGATGTACATAGCATAGAAATAAACATAAATAAGTTAATACATACTAAACAACAACAACAATGGCAGAACTTTATCAAATGTGCAAAACATGTAATGTTCAGTGTTGAAGATGAATATGTGCAAATCCTTGACCGGAATATTAAACACTTCATTTGTGTTTTAAAAAACCATACTGTAACCTTCAAAGATATAAACAATATATGTAAATTAAAAATCCTAATTAAAAATTAAAAGAAAAAATAATAAAATATGACTCCACTTATGTAAACAAACATATGAAAATGTTTGTATATATATAATATATATATATATTCACATATATTACATATATTTGATAAATGTAAAAAATCTAAGTTCTAGAAGAATACACACACATAAATCGTTACCTTTAGAGAGGGCAGAGAGATTGAAATGAATGTTATTTTTATAAGATCAACCTATTTTCACACTAGAGAGCAACAGAGAGGAACATATGTGACTAAATATAAAATAATACTGACTTTTTACACTTAAGCTACAACAAAGTCTTGTGGGGTTTCCAATATATGTAGCAATAAAATATAGGCCAACAATAGCAGAGCGAGTAGGAGAGGGTTAAATAGTATTAAACTGTTTCAACATTCTTACACTGTTTAGAAATGGTAATAGGCCAATAACATATACTGTAATCTCTAGTTATATAAAAGATAGAATAAAAAGCTTAATAGAGGATATAAAATTGAATAGAAAGTATTTAATTAATTTAAAGAAGATAAAGAGGAATAAAGAAACAAAAAATATACATAAAACAATTTGAATAAAAAAGCAAAATGATGAACTTAAGGACAACTGTATCAGTCGTTATAATAAATATAAATGGAGTAAACATTCCACTCACTCTACTAAAGTTAAGAATTTTTATTCATCAAAAAACATCATTAAGTAAATGAGAAGCCAAGCCATCAACTGGAAAAAGAGATATTTTACAGAAAACCTATAAAAGATATGTATCTAGAATCCAGAAAGAGTCTACAAATTAGTAAGAAAAAGATGAGTCAATGAAAGATGTACAAAATATTTGCACAGGGACCAGCAGTTACCATAATGGCTTTGTCGCTGGACTCTCCTGTAGTCGACCACGGTTTGAATCCCGGACCCGGCAGGCATGTGTGCGTGCGTGCCCAAGATCCCGAGAGGAGAATGGAGGAGATGGGACTGCAGCATGGCCATTTCCCCTGGGGGGTGAGTTCTCGCTTTCTGTCTCTCTGTCTCTCTCTGTCTTTCTGGCAAGCATACACACCCAGCAGCAAAAACCTCTCCAAAAAAAAAAAAATTTGCACAGGCATTTCATAAAGATATCCAAATGACCAAGTACAATGCTAATGCCCTCTATATCTGCAGGTTCTGCATCTATGAATTCAACTAAATGCAGGTCTTGTATTATGCAGACAGTTCTTTGATGGCTGAGTACCTACTGAATGCATATAGACTTTTCTTGTCATTCTAAACAATACAGTATAAGAACTATTTTCTTGTCATGTCTAAACAATACAGTATAAGAACTATTTATATCATATTTACATTATATTAGGTATTGTAAGTAATCTAGAGATCACTTAAATGTATACAGGAGGATGTGTGTAAGTATATGCAAATACTGAACCATTTTATATAAGGATAATTGACCTTCGTCAATTTGTAAGTTACCTTCTGGGTAACTTGTTGCGGCCTCTATATCAGCACTTACTGTTTCGTCTTCCATTTTAATGGTATGGAGACTGCTTCTTGCTTCAACCTCATGAACCAACCTCTGTTAACTTCAAACTTTTCTTCTGCAATTAGCACACGCCCCTCAGCCTTCAAAGAATTGATGAAAACTAGGGCCTTGCTCTGGACTAGGTTTTGACTTAAGAGAATGCTATGACTAGTTTGATCTCCTATCTACAACTTAAACTTGCTCCATGTTGACAAAGAGACCATTTATCTTTCTTACCATTCATATGTTCATTGGGGTAGCATTTTAAACTTCCCTAAAGAATTTTTCCTTTGCATTTACAACCTGGCTAACTGTTTCAACAGGCCTAGCTTTCAGCCCACCTTGGCTTTTGACAGGCCTTCCTCAGTAAGCCTAATCAGTTTAGCTTTTAACTAAAAGTGACAAACGTGAAACTCTTTCTTTTGCTTGAGAGGCCTTTGAAGGGTTATTAGTCTGCCTAATTTTAATATTGTTGTATCTCAAGGAACAGGGAAGCTTGAGGAAAGGGAAAGAAATGGGGGAAGGAGTGGACAAAGAGGGGAACAGCTGGTCATTAGAGTAGTCAAAACACAGATGACATTTATTAAATTCACCATCTTAAATGGGCAGTTTGTGGCCCTGTAAAACAATTAAAATAATAATATCATGGATCATTGTAACATATAATCATCATGAAAAAGTTTGACATGTTGCAAGAATTATCAAAATGTGACACAGACACATAAAGTGAGGTACTGGAAAAATGGGGCTGCTAGACCTGTTCAATGTAGGGTGGCTATAAAACTTCAGTCTGTAAAAGCAACACAATATTTGGAAAGTACAATAAAACATGGTATGTCTGTACACGGGAGGATGTGCATAAGTTACATGTAAATACTACATTATTTTATGTAAGGAACTTAAGCATTTGTAAATTTGGGTATCTCTGAGGAGTCTGAAACTTATTCTGTGTGAATACAGAGGGCAACAGTATTTAGTACTACTGAACTGTACACTTAAAAATGATTAACATGCTAAATTTTATGCCATAAACATTTCCCAAAATTTTAAAAGGAAAAAAAGAAAAAAAGTTAAAAAGTGCCAGAGTAAAGAATAAAATGTCTGGGACCAGCAGATGGAATAATGATTTTATTGCTGAACTCCCACATAGTCGACTATGGTTCAAGTTCTGGACCTGGTGACTTAAAACTCATGATGGGCACGTGGGCATGCATGCACAAGATCCCAAGATGAGAATAAAGGAAAAAGGACTATGGCATGGCCATCCTCCTGGGGAGATGACTTTTCGCTTTCTGTCTCTCTGTTTCTGTCTGTCTCTCAGGTAAGCGCATGCACCCTATAGCAAAAATCTGTCTCAAAAAAAAAAAAAAAGGATAAAATGACAGGAAAACTGTGTAACTAATAGACTGAGAAAATGCAATAACATGGAAAAAAATTACTTTCTTACCATCCAGCAATAATTGTCAGAAGTAAAATACTGAGAAAAAGTTCTCAATCCTAATAAGTGATAAAGAAGCATAATATATCACGAATAAAATTCATCAAGAAACATGATATGGATAAAATTATTAAGTTACTGAAAAACATAATATAATACTTGGATATGAGGAGAAATATAAATGACTCCCTGTAATAGAAAATGTAATGTGGAAAAGAAATGTCATTTCTTCTGCATTACTCTTTAGAGATTTTTTGACAAAATTTTAATGTAATATTTTTAAGGTATTATAAGAATAATCAACAAAGAAGGTAGTATTCCAGTTAAGGGCTTAGGTTTTCAGGTCATGCATTTATTAAATAGCTCCTACCACTTACAAACACCATGACTTTGGAAAGATGCTATACTTCTCTGTACTGCAGACTTAAAATTAAGCCAAAAAATCCAGGTATCTTGCCATAAGGAAGTTTTTAGGTTAAGGTTACTACGTGAGGTTCACAGTAGCATCAATAAAGTCACAAAAGGGTTGATAATTATGACTCATACTTTCATCTATTTATGAAATATTTATCAAGATTTTTCTAAAGTAGGCCTTGGAGCACTGAGCAAGGTATAGGGGTACAAACACACATAAAAATATAGTCCTTAACCTCAAGAAGCTCATAGTCTACTAAATAGTAAGTACACATTACTTACCATATTGTTATCTAAGAATTTATAAGCTGTAATTCAGTTATAACTTGTTCATATCACTTTGAAATGGCCAGAGAGGTAAGCCATACAAATATTTAAGATGAATAACAAATAGCATTAGTACGATGTTTAAGATAAGATCAAGAAGCATTCAAATTTAAAAGAAAACAGGTAGATAAATAAGAAATTTAAGTGAGGAAATAACTCTATTATAAAAACAGAATTCATTTCTTTCTTTTCAATATAAATAATATTTCTGAAGCTATTTAAAGAAAGAGGGAGTGTTTTATTTATTTATTTATTTCAAGTTTGCTACAGGGCATGTGTACACTAACCAGAGACACAGGAAAAGGACGTAGGAAAGTACCCTTCAGGGAGGATGATCACATCACAATCACATCACAATCCCTTCTCCATTTTCCTCTCAGGATTTTCGGTGGGTATGCATATGTGCCCAACATGCCTGGATCCAGGACTCAAACCATGTAGTTAGCCACGGGGGATCCAGCTGCTTTAACTGACAGGCCACCAGCTGGGCTCCAAGAGTTACTCTTTTATTAGGTAGCCAGAAAATTCATTACCTCCATTTTATGTTTTTCTAGGCAAAAACGTATCATGACTTTTCTAACAACCCTTGAGAATCAACCATATGACAAGTAAAGCTGATACGGGATTGGTTTATTTTTGTTACATAAATTCAGATAACATTGCTTTAACTTATTTCTCTCCTTCAGTTGGTCAGTATGACTGACATTATGCACATCTCTATTGATTAAAAAAAAAAACTTTGGTAAGGAATAAGCATACAAGGAACCAAAGTGGGAGGAAGAAGTAACTGGTGCTTTGTTGATCACAATGAATAAAGAATGCAGCAATGTACAAGAAAGTGTATAAGGGGACCAGCAGTTAGCGTAATGGCTATGTCGCTGGCCTCCCATGTAGTAGATCATGGTTTGTGTCCCAGACCTGGTGGCTTAAAACTCATGCCGGGCACGTGTGCATGCGTGCCCAAGATCCCAAGAGGAGAACGGAGGAGAAGGGATTGTGGCGTGGCTGGGGGGTGATTTCTGACTTTCTGGCAAGCGCATGCGCCCTATAGCAAAAACCTCTCTCAAAAAAAAAAAAAAGTGTGTAGGAAGACAGTGTTAGTAGAAACAGAAAAACATAACCAAAAAGTTTGCTGAACTGATATCTATATTTAGAGCTGTACATGCTTAAAACTATAATCAAATAATTTCGGGGCTGGCCCTATAGCATAGCAAGTAAATTCTGTGCAGAGGAAGCCTGATTCCACTGGCCACCTGGGGTTCTAATCCTGGACCCAGTAGCAACACACTTAGTAAATAAGCATTGTGAGCTCAGGATCCTGAGGACGTAAAATCGGAAGAACTGTGGTGTGACCAGGCCCCGCTGGGGGTGCTTTCTCCCTTTCTCATGTGCATGCACACATGCTCTATTGTGAATAAAGGGTGAAAAAAACTTAAATTTTTTTCTTTACAAGAAGGAGCCAGTCCTGTGGCCTGGTAGTTATGGAAGCTAGATTGCTCATAGATGACCATGCAGTTTGAATCCTGGACACAGTGGCTTGAAAAACATGATGGGGACATGTACATCTCAACAGGATTGAGAAATAAAAGAGAAGGGACTGCAGTCCAACCACCCCTGTTGGAAGGATGCTTTTTCTCTTCTCTCTTTCTCTCTCTGGCCAGCACACATGGACTCTGGCAAATTAAAAAAAACAAAAACACACACACAAAATAGCCCCCTATTAAGATTCTGAAATACTGGAGTCAGCAGATGGTGTAGCAGTTATGTCACTGGACACCCACATAGCTGACCACAGTTCGAGTCAAGGACTTAGTGGCTTGAAAATCATGCCAGGCTTATGTGTGTGTGTGTGTGTGTGTGTGTGTGCACACATATGTATGTGTGTGTATGTGCCTAAGACACCACAAGGAGAATGGAGGAGGAAAGATTGCAGTGTGGCCATCCCCCAGCATGTGATTTCTTGTTTTCTGTCTCTCTGGCAATCATACACACCCTATTGGAAAAAAATCTCTCTTAAAAAAAAAAGATTCTGGGACCAGCAGTTGGCATAATGGCTATGTCATATAATTGCTATGTCGCATAATGGCTATGTAGTCGATCACAGTTCGAGTCCCAGACCTGGTGGCTTAAACTCACGCTGGGTACATGTGTGTGTGTGTGCCCAAGATCTCGAGAGGAGACTGGAGGAGAAGGGATCGTGGCATGGCCATCCCCCTGGGGAGGGATTTCTCGCTTTCTGTCTCTCTCTGTCTTTTTGACGAGCACACGTACCCTATAGCAAAAAACTCTCCAAAAACAAAAAAGATTCTGAAACACTTATATCTGATAACTGTACAATATAGCCATTATTTAGTCATAAAGCAAACTTACCAGATTTTTACCATCTTGTTTATGGATAGTTACAACTCTGCTTTCATTTGAGCCTTCTTGGTTTGCTTGCTTGATACTGACATCAATTATATCAGGAAAATCACAATATAACTGTAAATCCTATAAAAAGAATTTAAAATAGAAAATAATAGATTTTATGAAGTTATTTAAAAATAAGACTTAATGAAGGAAACATTTATTGCAAATTTTCTAAAATAATGAAGACATTAATAATAACAGATAAGCATTAATGTGATTCTCTCTCAAAAATATAACCCTAAGACTATACTATAGCCTGCTTTACTTTTACAAAAATGAAAACATTAAAAGACTCCAGGTATCTAAGTGTGCCATAGTACTCTGGAATATAATTAACACTAATGTGAACCGTGGCCATAAAATTAGAACTTTAACTACCAAAGAAAAAAATAAAAATGAATCATCCTTCTAAATCTCTAATAATCATTTAACAGCAATACAGACATGAAGATTTAAAAATTTCAATGCAAACTTAAAAACCTAAATTACTTATTTAACAGGTACATGTTATCATAAAATCTTTCCCATTGAAGTAGTTTTGTGATATGTCTATCATTGCATTAAAAAGTACTTTTAGAATTTAAGCTTTTTCTGAATCTATAAGAGTTATTTATTATTTTTCATAAAAAACTTAAAATCATTTAAGAACAATGTAAAAAGAATTATACATGTGACCTCAAAGGTCTCACAGTACTAAATTCCTCCACTTCTATCAATAGAAGAAAAGTACAATACTATGTTTCAAATGACTATAATTACTTTGCGTCTATTGCCATTCTACTTAAAATAACAAAGAATGATAACATATCATTAAGGATTACCTGTTCTGTCAGTGTCTCACTTTCTTTATGTTTCCCTCTTGACCACTGAATTCCACCGTTTCCAGTTATTACAATGGTTGCAAAAATCTCCTCACCTGAAGGACCTCTTCCAGGTTCTTTTACTTCAAATTGCTCTGTGTAGAAGGCAGACTGAAGGGTTTCCAGATTTATAAGATACTTAAGTTTCAGGTTTCTGGCAGTGGCTTTGCACTGGCTGAACTGCTGAATAAATCTGCGAAATCTGTACCTTATTCGCTTCCTTGTCAAAATATGATAGTCTTGGATCTTTGCTCGAACACATTTTGGTAAGAATGTCTTGTAGCTAGAGGTAACGGACATACATGAAAAAACAAAACACAACAAAAATTGGAAGATAAATCTTAAACAAAATTGAAAGAAATGATATGTCAGTGCTACAATATAGCAATAGTCGAGTGGAATAAGCGGGGATGTAACCACTACCTACATAGTGTAAGACTTTCAAGATTTATCTGATGATAGGAATACATAAACACTTTCCAAGTTACTGCAAATGTTTAGAATATGATGTTAATTTTCTTCCCCCAATGAAATGAATGGTTAGTCCAGTTAATATTGGGGTCTCTAAAATTATATTTTCTCATATACCAGAAATAATGATGTAAAAAGATAACGTATTTTGGCATTTATTGCACTCTGCTACAAATAGTTTCTATGATGTTGGACTCCAAAATGTATCTGAATTTTTGAAACTGTTACATTTTATTGGATGTTGTTGTTCATTATACAAACAATTCTTCAATTCTTCTATATATATTATTTTCAGGTCAGTTTCAATAACTCTAGTAATTCCTTTGTGATCAAAGCAATCCCACTTGGAAATGTTTTGACTCTTTGCACCTTAATCTTTATGTACAAAACTCTAAAGAAGGTAAATAACTTATTTCTCTGCTTCTGTATAACATTTAAATTCTGATGTACAACTACATAAGTGTCTTTGCCTTTATAGATGCTAGTCTTTCTTGTTATCATTCATCTCCTGTCTATTAGCTCTCACTCATTCTAAAAGCTAAGCATTATTGAATCTATGAAACCTTTTTTTGGACCTCATTCTCTGAGGACAGTAGATGTTCCTCCTTTGATTCTCATAATACTCTGTGTACCATTCCATAATATCACTTATCTTATATTTGCTTATTTACCAACAGTGGTATTCTGGAGCTGGCTCAGGCTGAAAGCCTGTTACATATTAAGAATTTCTCTAAGCTAACTGCTACACATAATTAAACAGTTGGTAAAACTTTAGTTATATAAACTTACAATTAAATTATATTAGAAATATGGGGGGGGTGGTCAGCACGTGGTGTGGTAGTTAAGCATGCTGGCCTCCCACATGGCCAACCATGATTTGAGTCCCAGACCTGGTAACTTGCTTTCTCTCTCTCTCTCTCTTCCTCTCTCTCTCTGTCCCTCTCTGGTCAAATGAAAATAGATAGATAAATAGAGTTAAATAAATAAAATAATTCTTTAAAGAGGTAATAAATTCTCAAAACTCCTAAGTTCTTAATCATTTTACATTTTTATCTTGTTTTACATCTTACTACTATGTTTTTGAAATTATTTATTGCATTGTAAGAAAAGTCATGACATGTTTTTCTATGCAAAAATGCGTCATGACTTTTCTGACAACTGAAGGTATCTATTATATGTGAGCAGTGAGAAGGGATTATTACTGTTCATCTCCTTTCAAGTCTGCATTCAGTGACATTGGGTTACACTATGTACTAAGTATTTATACCATGGGTTATGAATAAAGATCACAAACACTTTTTTTTTTTTTTGAGAACTGGCTGTTAAACATTTACCAGTATACCACTGTTTATTCCTTTCCCCATTCCACCATAGCCCCTAGAGGCATTCTCAGTTTTGTACTCAAGTGGTCAGAGGTGCTACAGAAACCCATTTTATAGGGTAGATGGGTTGTGTTAAATATTCATACTTACTGATTTCAAATAGGCTGCCATAACTTTTATGACATTTATCTGTTCAACTAATTTTCTGAAGTTCCACAACTATTTAAAATTTTTTCCAATTTCTTCAAGCCTCCTCCCTTTCTTTTGCCTCATACCTCATCTACAACAAATTCCTTCTCACAACAAATGCTTTTATCTCCTTAGCGGGAAAAAGTTTCTCTAAACAGAGCTCCCTCAGTATTGTGCTAGAATACTACAAACAAGAAAATCTGTAAAGAAAGAAAGTATAGATAAAAAGAGAAGTATATCTGGGTCCAGCAGGTGGGGTGGTGGTTAACGTGCTGGACTCCCACATAGTCAACTCTGGTTCAAGTCCTGGACCTGGCACCTTGAAAATCATGCCAGGCATGTGTGCATGTGTGCCCAAAATCCTAAAAGAAAGAAGGAGAAGGGCCTGGCCATTCTCACTGTGGGGTGATACATCACTTTTCCTGTCTTTCTTTCTCACACTCATATGTACCCTATGGCAAAAACCTGGGGGAAAAAAAAAAAAGAAAGAAAGAAAAGAAAAAGAAGAGAAGCACATTCATAAATGAGTCCCGAGGAACTCTAACATTTAACCATGAAGTAAAGGGTAATGAACCTACAAATAAAAATGAGAAGGACCTAGCCAAAGAGATTATTAATACATCAAAAAGGCTAAGTGGAGAGAGTTTCGAGGAAAGAATGATCAATTATGTTGAATGGAGATGAAAGGTGACAGGTAAAATTAATGCAGAAATGTGATCTTACTAATACATGTCATTCTTGACTTTAGCAAGACATATCAGAATGACATATCAGAAAATCACATTGGAATGAGTTGAGGAGTAAATGGATGGTAAGAATATCAAAACGGCTATGTAAACTCCTTCAAAAAGAAGCCAGATAGAAGGGAATTGTCAGATAAAGAGAACTAACGTTTAAGACAGGAAGAATACTAGAATTTTAAAAATGTATAGATAAAGGAGAAATAACGTAGAGAGTAAAAGTCACGAGAAGGTATATGTTTATTAAAAGGGGGCGGTTATAGGTAAATGTACATTAAAGGAAAGGCTTTTGGGACCAGCAGATGGTGTAATGGTTACCTCACTGGACTCCCACATAGTCACCCAGAGTCAAAGCCCCAGATCTGGTGGCTTAAAACTCAGGCTGGGCACAGGTGCATGTGTGCCCAAAATCCCAAGAGGAGAATGAGGAAAAGGGACTGCCGTATGGCCATCTCCCTGGGGGGGTGATTTTTGAGCTTTCTGTCTCTGTGGTGAGCATACGTGCCCCTATAGCAAAAGCCTCTCACCAAAAAAACAAAAACAAAAACTTTTTCACTAGTAGATTTATACCTCATTTATTATAATAGGTGGGAAGGATAAGAGAGTGCTAGATATGTGAGGGGAGTTCAAAAAAATTGTGAAAATATGGAATTAAAGAACAAGTTTATTTGGATATAAAAATGTAGACATCTTTGCAAAGTTTGTTCACAATACACATTTTCCATAAATTTTTTGAAGACCCTGCATATATCCAAATGACTTCCAATCTCTACCTCTAACCCAAACCACTAAGCTCCAGGACCATATACTCTACTGTCAAGTCAAACCACCCATGAAATTTGGATGTCTCCCAAGCTCCTCAAACAATTTATCAAACCAAACTCAAGTCACCTTAACCTTTGCCTGTAAAAGATCCTCTTTTTTTTTTTTTAAGAATTATTTTATTTAACTTTATTTATTTATTTTAATTTGACCGGAGAGGGACAGAGAGAGAGAAGGTGAGAAAGCAAGCCGCCAGGTGTGGGAGTCGAACCATGGTTGGCCATGTGGGAATCCAGCGCCCTTAACCACCATGCCACCTGCCAGCCCCTAAAAGATCCTCTTATACCATTCCGTATCCAAGTAAACAGCACTACAATTCATCCACTTCTGCAAGCTCTAGAAACCTAGAAATCATCTTTTGTACCATCTTTTCCCTCAACCCCCATTATTTAATCCACCACTATATTCTCTTGATTTTACTATCTAAATAGTTCTCTCATTTGCCCATTTTCCTCGTTACAAACCTAAGCAATCCTGTCTCCTTGGAGGAACTGCTGCAGTGGCCTGCTTTCTGAACAAGCCACATTTCCATTTACTCTTATCGCCCTCTGATTTGTTTTCTCCTCTGGAGTCACAGAATGTTTTAAAAATACAAGCCTAATCATTTTACCCTAGCTTAATATTTATGGCACTGTTTCTTAGTTTTCTTAGTCTTTTTACCATGATTCTAAGTATCCACATGGTCTAGTCCATGCCTCACCGCCTATTATCCCTGGGCTCTACACATACTGACTCTTTACTCTTCCTAAACTTTCTTCTGCCACAAGACCTTTTCCATGAGTCTTCACTCTCCATAACTCACTTCTATCTACCCAAAAATTCTACTCATTTTTCAGATCTCAAAAGCCACTCTCTGTTCTTTGTGGAATAGGTTGAATCTCCAATTTATTCTCTCCTAATAATGTCTATTTATCATAACAATTAAACATTTATAAGTTTTTTTTTAATTAAAAGTCTGTGTACCAGGTAAAAGAGCCTCAGTAAGTTTAGAATAAACACTGAAAAGAAACACTAAAAATGTAATCAGAATGTTAAAAAGTATTATTTGATCTACCACTGTTAAAAGTCTTAGTTTCAGATTTTCTACATCCCCGAAACACTCAGACAGAAGTTATTTTAAATCTGAGGTGTATCCTGGCATGTTCAGGGACCAAGGCAACTGAAGCTATGCTCTAAACCCCATCTTTTAGACCCCTGAAACACTCAGTCTCCACACACTGTGCATATAGACAGGCCTAGGTGCACAGTATCCAAGCATCTGAATACTTTTAGGGTCATTGAAATCCTCAAGGCTTATTGGACCTCCTGCCTGAAGGAAGAAACTTTTTATAAACCTGAACTCAAAATCTCTTTCTGTGGATACCATGTTGCAAAATATAGCAGAAGAGAGATTTTGTCACAGAATTACTCTACAGTAAAGAGAAATACATGATCTTACAGTTGCAGAAACCTCTAAGCAATTAGTCAAAAGTGAATTCACTACCAAGTGACTAAAATTCAAAGAGAGACTGTGGAGTGAGCAGCAGGGAGAATGACAGAACTGCATGGAACTGCAGAGAGAATGTGGCTTCTCTCCTCCCACATGCCTCTAAACTCTCTGTTGAAACTCTGCAGTTCAACCCAGGTACACCTATTCCCTAGAAACTGTGAGGTCTTGGTAACATCCAGTTCCAAGATCAAAGTGCAGGTGGCTAGGTGAGCATAAGGGAAATGGAACTGAAAAGAGATTGCGGATCATCTCCTCCTACACACCTCTGAAAGCTCAGAATTAACTTCCGTATAATCCTTCAGATGACCAGGAACCACCTCATAGGCACAAGAAATATGAGAAACCAAGAAAATATCTCTCCCCTAATGGAAAAGAACAATCCGTCATCATTCATCGTATAGTGGGACTCAAAAGAGACGAGTTCCAGGAGGTGAGGAAATCCTTGCATGATCTGAAAGAGGAAATACACACCATAAAAGAGAATCAAGTGGAACTGTTAGAGATGAAGGCTGTAATACAGAAAATCAAAACCTCCCTCAAAAGTATTAAAAGCAGATTAGACCATACAGAAGATCAAATCTTAGATGTTGAAGACAAAACCTCTGACCTAGGGAAAAAATCACCAGAAGTACTGAGAAAATAACCCCCCAAAATGAGAATACTATACGAGAAATACTAGACACCATTAAGCACCCAGACATCCAGATAATCAGTATCCAGAAGGTGAAGAAACTAATAAGGGCATTGATAATCTATTCCATGAAATCCTGCAAGAAAACTTTACAAATCTAGAGAGGCATTCTAATATCCAGACCCAAGAAATACAAAGGACCTCACATAGAATCAACCCAAGAAGATCTTCTCCAAGGCACATCATAGCCAGATTGGCCAAATCCACAGGCAAAGACAAGATACTAAAACTGGCAAGGGAGAAATATCAGGTTATTTATAAAGGTTATTCCATCAGGCTAACATAAGACTTCTCATCAGAAACAATACAAGCAAAGAAAGAATGGGAAAATACATTCAAAGTGTTAGTGAAAAACAGTGTCAACCAAGAATACTATACCCGGCAAGATCATCCTTCACATGGGAAGAAAAGATAAAAACATTCTCAGGTAAAACCTGAAAGAATTTCCCCATGCCAGACCTGCTCTTCAAGAAGTTCTGAAAGGAGTGCTTTACCAGGAAAACTAAAGACACACAGACAAAAATTAGAGAACAAAAAGCAATAAAAAAAAATGACCAACTTAATGGTAAGGCCATGTCCAGAAATATCAATAATAACGTTGAATGTTAACTTCCAGGATTTAAACAGAAAGATCAGAACATGGTTAACACTGCAAATTCAACAGAAGAGAGATTGATTACATAAGACTGAACTGGTAAAATAAAATTTTATGACTTTTGAGTAAAACATTACTGATTTTTTTTCCGTATACTTTCTTTTCCCAATTTAAGGATTTTTGTTTTCTTTTGAGTTGATGATAGGTTCAGCACTTTGTTAAAATGCTTTTTCTTTTTGTTTCATTAAATAGAAACATAAACTTTTCTACCTTCCTGACCCCTATGAAATTAGAAGATATTTGGGAGTATTGTTATTTTGAGGCAGAAGGGTTATTTGCATAAATTCAATAATACCTGTTGCCTTGAATCAGAAATTAGAGATACTCATCATTGGACAGGCTGTGACTGGAATGTCATATCTGAAGATTATTAAACAAGAAAACTATGGAACTACGATAGATCTCAAGGAAGACAAAAGAAGCTCTTGGAAAGATGGCCTGGCATCATAAACAGTTCTGCCTGGCAGAGAAGATTAGAGAAGCTACATGAAAGAATTAATATCATAAAATAACCTGGACTTTTCCAGCCCAACACTGTAATCAATAGAGATTTCAAAAGAGAGGCCAAGGACCAGCAGTTAGCGTAATGGCTATGTCGCTGGACTCCCACGTAGTCG
>NW_006159849.1:739226-741972 GCF_000334495.1 Tupaia belangeri chinensis
TTGAGTAGTTGACATGTAAATATTTTCTCAAAAATATTTAAAACCATACTGTCTCTGTTGTTAAAGAGTCACAACAAAATTATAACAAATATTTCAAACATTGTCTTTAAAATTCATTTTTTTTGAAATTTTGAAAGTTGTTTATTAACTGTCAAGAACTATGGAGTATGAATGGAAAATTTATTTTCTTTTTTTTTCTTTTGGAGAGGTTTTTTGCTATAGGGCGCGTACGCTCACCAGAAAGAGAGACAGAAAGCGAGAAATCACACCCCAGGGGGGATGACCACACCACAATCCTTCTCCTCCTTTCTCTTCTCGGGATCTTGGGCACGCATGCACATGCACCTGGCATGAGTTTAAGCTACCAGGCCCGGGACTCGAACCGCAGTCGACTACATGGGAGTCCAGCGACATAGCCATTACACTAACTGCTGGTCCCATGAACAAAAATTGTTTTATATGTAAAGTAAATGTTCGTGGGAAAAAGTAAAAATACATGAATAAATTATTAAAAAATTTGTTTCAGAGCATTACTAAATTTAGAATGTTATTTATATAATCATTGATGGCCAGCTGATTTAATAAGGCTTTGAAATTTTTCTTTTAAGAGAAATTTTTGCTATGGGGGCATGTGCACTTGCTGGAGAGACAGAGAGACAGAAATTAAGAAATCACTCCCCAGGGGGGATTGGCCATGCTGCAATCCCTTCTATTCCATTTTCCTCTTGGAATTTTACACATACATACACACATGCTTGGCATGAGGTGTTTTGTGTTTTTTTAATTATTTATTTAATTTTATTTATTCATTCATTTATTTTAATTTGACCAGAGAGAGACAGAGAGAGAGAAAGAATGAGAAAGCAAACTGCCAGGTCTGGGATTCGAGTCGGCCATGTGGGAGTGTCCACCACCTTAACCACCACACCACCTGCTGGTCCCTAGCATGAGTTTTAAGCCACCAGGTCCAGAACTCAAATTGTGGTTAAGTAAGTGAGAGTCCAGTTTCATAACCATTATGCCATCTGGCAGTCCCAAGGCTTTGAAAATTTTATGTGGCAATAAAAAAAGGAATTAAGATAAAACTTGAGGAGCTAACAGGTGGTGTGGTGGTTAAGTCATTGGACTCCAACACAGTCAACAGTTGGTTCAAGTCCCAGATCTAGTAGCTTACTTTCTCACTTTCCCTTTCTTTCTCTCTCTGGACAAATTAAAAAAAAAAAAAATCAGAAATAAAATTAAATAAATAATTCTTAAAAAACAAAGATGAAACTTGAAGTTTAAGTTTTGAGTTTGCAATAAAACAACCACTTTGGTGCCTGCTATGGTTTGAGTATTATGGCCCCTCAAAACTTATGTTTTGATGGGGGCCAACAGGTGGAATGATGGTAAAGGCACTATACTCCCACATGGTCAACTGTGATTCGAGTCCTGGACCTAGTGACTTGCTCTCTCATTTTCCTTCTCTTTCTCTGCTCAAATTAAAAAAATAATGATAATAAATAAAATTAAGTAAATAATTTTCTTTTTATTTATTTATTTTTTTAATTTTTTATTTTTGGAGAGGTTTTTGCTATAGGGCGTGTGCACTCACCAGACAGATAGACAGAGAGACAGAAAGCGAGAAATCACCCCCCAGGGGGGATGGTCATGCCGCAATCCCTTCTCCTCCATTCTCCTCTCGGGATCTTGGGCACGCACGCACACGTGCCCGGTGTGAGTTTTAAGCCACCGGTTCTGGGACACGAACCGTGGTCGACTACGTGGGAGTCCAGCAACATAGCTATTACACTAACTGCTGGTTCCCAGTAAATAATTCTTAAAAAAAAAAAACAAAAAAAAAACTTATGCTGTGGGACCAATAGGTGGCATAGTGGTTAAGACACTGGGCTCTCATGTGTTTGACCACGGTTCGAATCCTGGACCTGGCGGCTTGACTTACACTTGGCACATATGCATGCATGCCCAAAATGCTGAAAGAAGAATGGAGGAGAAGGAATTGCAGCATGGCCATCCACCCCCCAAGGGTTGATTTCTTGCTTCCTATCTCCCTCTCTCTGGTGAGAGAAAGTACCCTATAGCAAAAATCTCTCAAAAAAAAAAAAAAAAAAAAAAAAGCTTGACCTTCACTGCAGCAGTGTTGGGAGTGGGAGGTGCTCAAGATAAGGACAGAGCTCTCATGAATAATTAATGCTATCTCCAGAGAGGGGGCAAGTTCTCATTAATTACTGTTCAAGAGAGCCAGGTGATATAAAAGCAAGTTGGCAGCAGGCACATCTCTGACTTTGCAGGTGTCTGCTTTTCTTTCTGCTTCTCTCATCCATTATGACAGCCCCAGAGGTCAGCCCCCCATGTCTTTGTCCTTTCCAACTACTGGAACAGTAAACCAAGTAAGATCTCTTTTCTCATTTCATAAGTCACCCAATCTCAGATAATCTGTTAGAGCAACACAAACAGACTAAGACCTAGAATTAAGAATCAGATACACATATATCTTGAAAAAAAAAAAAAGGACAAGTTTTATAATCATTAAAATTAGGCTGTAGGAGGGAACCAGCAGTTAGCGTAATGGCTATGTCGCTGGACTCCCACGTAGTCAACCGTGGTTTGCGTCCTGGACTCGGTGGCTTAAAACTCACGTCGGGTGCGTGTGCGTGCGCGTGCGTGCCCAAGATCCCGAGAGGAGAATGGAGGAGAAGGGATTGCAGTGTGACCATCCCCCTGGGGGGTGATTTCTTGCTTTCTG
>NW_006159849.1:742007-745397 GCF_000334495.1 Tupaia belangeri chinensis
CTAGAGCAAAAACCTCCCAAAAAAAAAAAAAAAAAAACAAAACTAGGCTGTCAGAGTAGTGTTTTAAAAAACTGTATTAGTTGAGTGCTAAAATTCAAAATGGAGAATAGTAATCTAGAGAATGCAGAATTTGGATCGCTTGTGTAAGAATCTCCTGGAACACCTGTTAAATTAATTATTTGCTGAGTTTCACCCTCAATCCACTGAATCTTTCTCCTGGGTTGTGGCCCAGGAATTTGCCATTTTAACAGGCATTCCAGATGATTCTAATGCAAGTAAAACACAGATCACCATCTGTGAAATTTGGGTCAAGGTCATTTATACTACTATATATATATATAACGCAGACACACTCAGCATGAGTTTCAAGCTGGCTGTGGGACTCAAATCACAGTCAGCCATGTGGGAGTCCAGAGATGTAAGCACTATTCTTCTGGTCCCTTACACTACAATTTGAAGATCTATTTTCAGAAATTATCCTCAGGTGTTCTTTCCTTTCTCTAAACTTAACCTAACTTTTCTAACCTTCTCAGAATAAGTCAAGTAATAGACATTAAATACCTATGATATATTCTGCAGTAATGTAACTCTTTCAATAATTTCATTTCACAAAGTAAATGAAGGAAAATTTTCTTTATTTTTATAAAATCATAAGGTGGATATATTTTCTACGTGTTCTAGGTAAACACAGAAAATATGAGTAAATTATATAGTATCTCTAGCTGTTCACTTTTATGTATATGACTCTGCAGAAAGAAATTACCTGATAGAGTTATAAATGGCCAGTGGAGTTTGATCCTTTTCTTTGGCTATTCTCATCATATCTAACACTGCCATCCCAAGACATTCTTCCTGTGTTTCATGAGTCACAGGTATTTTTATCCATCCTTGCACAAAATCATGCCGCCACTAAAGAAAACAAAAAAATAAGACAATATGGCATCATATGTGTCAAATGTGATAACATTTCAATCTACTATCATATTTTACCCAATAATGTAATTTCTAGAACATATTCATTTAAAGGCAAAAATAAACTCCTCCTTTGTCATTTTAAATCATTTTGTCATAAAAATTTAGTAGAAGTTCATTTGCAAATGGAAACTGATTTAAATTGGATTCCCAATTATAAAGTACCTATGACACCAAATTTTCACTACGTATATGTTCAAATTATTGGGTCATCAGAAAAGTGATGACACATTTTTTGCACAGAAAAACAGGAAAATACGTCATGACTTTTCTGACAACCCAATATATCATCTATATAAAAATTATTAAAACAGATATTATAATAAATGTATCCTGAGTTCCTTCTCCTCTATTTTCCTCTTAGCATTTTGGGTAAGCATGCACAAGAGCCCTGCATGTCTTTCAAGTTGCCGATTCCAGGACTCAAACCAAGCCGTTAGTCATATGGGGTCCAGTTGTCTTGACCCTAATACCACCTCTTGGCCCCATTATCTGATTTCTTTATATTTCATAACTCATTATTTCAGTCTGAACTTGTCCAGGAATTTAGGGGGAAAAAAAAAACTCTAAATAATCTTACTGTCTAATATTTCAGTGGCTTATGCCCACATAAAGAATATGAAATTCAGTCTATTTTATAGAAATCCTTAAAATTATCTAAAGCCCTAAAAATAAAAAGAAAGAAGATTGAAAAGGGCTAATTCAATGAATCTTTATAAAACAGAGCTATTATCCATAAACCATGGGATTACATATTAGTCATGAAGACTCAATCTATTACCTTTGTAACTGCTATACAAGAAGTAACTGCAGTTTGCCCACATGCAATTTTTTCCTGATTAAGAGATATACTACACAGCAAGATATTTATTATTTAATGCACGTTTAAAAAACTTAGTGCTATCATACCTGAGCAAAAAGATAAGACATGACAAAGTCATCAAGAAGAGGGGCTTCAGCACCTCGAGACACTCCATGCCGATAGGTTCTGTTGCTGCCATTACAATACCAGTGAGGAAAATAAAATCTATAAGACAAGTAAAAAATTCAGTCAACCTCCAGGCAGTTCTTTTTTGTTTTAGAGAGAGATTTTTGCTATAGGGCATGTGTACTCACTGAAGAGAGAGAGACAGAAAGTGAAAAATTAGCGCTATCCCTCCCCCCCCAAAAGGGGAGGCAGGTGGCCATGCGGCAATCCCTTCTCCTCCATTCTTCTCTCAGGATTTTGGGCACGCACACATGCTCAGCCTGAGTTTTAAGTCACCAGGTCCAGGGCTTGAACAATAGTCAACTACGTGGGTGTCTAGCGACATAATCATTTATGCCCTCTGCTGGTCCCTAGACAGTTCTAATGCAAACATACTGTGTACATATAACCAATTACAGCATACTGAAAGGTATTAACCCATAATCAGAAAACATAGCTACCAGTGTTAAATATAATTTGAGGACAGACAGATATGTGGATAAGACCATGATAACAACATAGGTAGAAAATACAAGAAACATAAGTGTAATATCAATATATTGCTTCATTTGAGTAGAAACAATAGTAGGAAACAGAAAAAATGTAGAAATAAAATATTAATCACCAGTAAAAACTAAAATTAAGCCAGTAACATCAATAATGAAATCTGAAAATGCTAATTTGGTGTGAAAACAAATCATTGCTGCTTCTTTTTGTAGAAAGAGAGGTTAAAAAAATCTGTCCTTCAGGGGCCATCAGTTGGCATAGTGGTGAAGGCACTGGATTCCCACAGGGTCAACTGCAGTTCAAGTACTGGACCCGTTGGCCTGAAACTCACACCAGTCATGTGTGTGTGTGCCCAAAATCCTGAAAGGAGAATGGAGAAGAAGGGATTGCAGCGTGCCATTCTCCTAGAGCAGTGATTTTTCACTTTCTGTCTCTCTGTGTCTATCTGTCTATCTGGTGGGCACACAATGCCCCATAGTGAAAATCTCTACAACAACAATGACAAAAATGAAACTGTCCTTCAAAGAAACAAAAACATACTCTATATTGATTTTTTTTTTTTTAGTAAGAGTTTTGAGATATAATTTATATTCCACAAAGCTGATCCACTCAAAGTGCAAATTCAATGTTTTTTAGTATATTCAGTGTTGTACAAATATCACCACAGTCTAACACTTAGAACATCTAAAAGAAACTCCATACCCATGAGCCATCACAGCACATTATCCACTCCCCAAATGTAAGTTACCACTAATCTTTCTATCTCTATAACTTTGCCTATAAAATTCTGGACATTTTACATAAATGACATCATATAATATGTGGTATTTTCTATCTATTTTCTTTCTTTTTTTTTTTAATAAGTTTTTGCCTTAGGGCATAGGTGCTCACCAGAGAGAGAGAGACCGAGACAGTGATTATTTTGACCAGATCTCACTGTCACA
>NW_006159849.1:745411-749140 GCF_000334495.1 Tupaia belangeri chinensis
CCTCCCTGCTGGAACTACAGGCTTAGTACACTGTAAGTCACCACTGAGAGCCCATCAAATGATAAGCACGACACTAAATGCCACAGAAACATTATCTCTTGCACTTCAACTTAAAAAAAAAGTTGTAAAGAAGAGATGTGAGAATGCATTTTATTGCATAAAATTCAAATTCCCTGGGAAATCAGCAATATTATTCTTTTTTTTATTTTAGAGGTTTTTGCTATATGGCGCGTGTGCTCACCAGACAGACAGAGAAAGAGAGATAGAAAGCGAGAAATCACCCCCCAGAGGGGATAGCCACGTCACAATCCCTTCTCCTCCATTCTCCTCTCGGGATCTTGGGCACGCACGCATATGTGCCCGGCATGAGTTTTAAGCCACCGGGTCCGGGACTCGAACCGTGGTTGACTACGTGGGAGTCCACTGACATAGCCATTACGTTAACTGCTGGTCCCAAATTAGCAATATTTTAAACATTAAGGCTACACTCATCCTTTTTTATAACTATTATTAAAATCATAAGTAGTAAAGTGACATTCCACCAGAAGAGCTTTATTTTGAGAACATTCTAATTAAACAACATGCATGACACTTCTAGTGAGAAAAATCTTACATGTAGAAGACTAAATGCTAAGTATTGGGTGGTCAGAAAAGTCACAACTCCTTTTTGCATAGAAAACACAGAAAAATATGTCATGACTTTCATGACAACCCAATAATTTGGCTTTGGTTTCAGGTATTAAATATCTTGCAGCAATTAAAACATATATTTGATGAAAAACATATATATGTGTGTGTGTGTGTGTGTGTGTGTGTGTGTATTTGATAACTTCTCCAACTTTGACCTGTTACCATAAAGTGAATCACTTTACTAGAGAAAATACCTTATTCTGTAGAGTACATTATGCCTGGCTGACTCATCTATATGGAAGACATGGTTGGGCGGATACCAGATCCTTTCTGTTTCACTCATTAGGGCAAACATGTTATGATACACAGGTGTAATACCTAAAAAGGAAGCAGAAAAAGAAATGATCACAGACAGTTAAAAGAATATTTATATAACATCTATCATTTGTAATGGGGCTGAAGCAGTAACTCAAAATCAATACAAAATGTCTTTCAGTACACCACCACTTATGAATGAATTCTTTACTAAATACTATATGTTATATTTATATATATATACATACACACATATATATGTATGTATATATATACGTATATATATACACACACTTTTTTTAACTGCAAGAGGGGGCATGCACACAACAGAGAGAGACAGAGAGATAGAGAGGGGAGTGAGAGAGGGTCTGATCACACTACGATCCCTTCCTCTCCATTTCTTCATTTGTCAGGGTTTTGGGCATATACACATGTGCCTGGTGTGCTAGGCTGGGATTCAAACTGTGATCACCCATATGAGATGGGATCTGGCTTCTTTAACTATTTGGTTTGGTGCCAGCCCTACATATTTTTTTATGTTATAGAATGCATGTGTGAGAGAGAGAAAGTATAGGGTCTCATCATTCTGCAATCTTCTCTACCCCTCTCTCCAGTTATTCAAGATCCTGGGCACCCAAGCATAGGTCATATTTTCCATGAACTTTCTGAAGGCCAGTCACACATATTATTTTCAAGCACATATGGAACATTCATATATATATATATATGCACTCATATACAAATACAACAATCATATGAAACTCAAAAGTTTTCACAAATACTAAAGAATAATCATGCACACCATGTTCTCTAACCACACTTTAATTAAATAAAAAATAAAGTAAAAATTTAATCCTATATATCAGAAGGCATAAGTCTCACAGGAAATAAACAAATTTTTATCCTAGTGATGTTTTCATTCATTCATTCCATTTCTGTAAACAGAAATTAAACAGCCTTGAAACACTAACAAAAAAATATTTAAATTTGGGGCCAGCAGATGGCATGCTGACTAAGGCACTGGAGTTCCCATAAAGCTGACTGTGTTTTGAGTCCCGGTCCTGGTGGCTTGCTTTCTCATTCCTTCCCCAACCCCTGTCTTTCTCTACAAAACTCATGTAAAAAAAAACCTAATTAATTAATTCTTTTAAAAAATAAATATTTAAATTTTAAATTTAACTACATGACTCTACTTATAGGTATGCAATAATTTCAGTTAATTTACATACAAAAACATTATTCAGCTGTAAAGTTTAAACTGTATCCTTGCATGTATTTATTTACAAATACTTCTAATATCTCACAGATCAAAGGAAAAAATGTAACAGAAAAAAAGAGCATTTATAAGAAATGACAACTATCAATACCATGTATTAAAACTTATGAAATATAACTAAAATTATATTCAAAGGGAAAAACTATAGCTTTAACCTGCTTATATCAGAGAATAATCTGAGTATCTCTCAATACACTAGAAAATAACAGAGTAATCCAAAAGAAAGTTAAAAGACATACTAAACCTTAGAAGTTAACAAATGTTATCATGATTTTGAAATACATGAAACAAAAATAGATGACCAGAAAGAAAAACTAATTCAGAATGTCTCATAAACCAGGAGAAGACTATATACACATACACACACACACACGTATATGTGTGTGCATATATATGTGTATATACACACATATTTTATTTTAAACCGTTAACCAACATAAATTGAGTTTAAATTTAGAGAACACTATACCTAGCACATACAGAATATACACTGTTTTCAAATGCATGTAAAGCATTTAACAAAACTGTTGGTAATCTAACTAAAAAAAAGTTCTATATAATTTCAGGAGACTGAAATTATATGGAATGTACACTCTGACTACTGAAAATTTTTTAAATCCATAACAGAAAAATACTGGGTCATCAGAAAAGTCATGATATATTTTTATATGTTTTCCTATGCAAAAATGTGTCATGACTTTTCCAACGACCCAACAGAAAATCACCAGGAAGAATCAGTATCCAGATTTGCTATATTGTTTAAAATGTCCAGGTTTTTTTTTACCTAAAAGATTATGAGACATGCAAAGGAAATGAAAAATGTAATCCATACAAAGAAAAACAGGAAGACATAGACACTAATTGAGAGGACCCAGGTGTAAGACGTCACAAAGAATTCTAAGCAGTCACTACGAATACGTTCAAAGAACTAAAGAAAACTTAACTACAGAAGTAAAGACAGACAGACATCAGTAAAAATGGTGGAGTAAGTAATTCCAAGAGCCTATCTCTTTGGAAGAGTAAGAAAGTAAGTAAGTAAGAAACAGTAAAAATTACCAATTTCTTGAAAACTCTGGAAAATAGTTTCATATTGATCAATCAAGGAAACACAGAATCATGAAAGAGCAACTTAAAAACGGTAGGAAACATTTCAAGCATTTTCACTTTCCATTGCCCCAACCTCTTCTCTGCTCATCAAGGTCTTGAAAATGACAACTGGTGTTTCCCAGTGTGGAACCCTGGCCCCTGCTCTGGAGTGAACAGAGTTAAACCCTAATCAAAGAACTGTTTCACTCTCTTTGGATTTGACTGGGGACCAAATAAACTGATAAAAGGAACTCACCTATGTGTCACTTAATTTTGAACTTTCTCAGGTTAGAACAGCAGTTATGCAGAGGACATTCCTTGAAAATATTGTAAAGCATGAACAAACTGTTGCCAGGTAGGGCAAAGCTTTAAAGTTCGGGTAAACACCAGACACACTGAAAGCCAAAAAGGAACTGTAGGGA
>NW_006159849.1:749441-756244 GCF_000334495.1 Tupaia belangeri chinensis
CTTTGGGAAGTTAGAGCTTACAAAAACACACATATACTGGGGAATATGGAAGTCACATGAATACCAAAGGAAGGGCACTTATAGAAGAACCTACGTTTTTGCCTCAAACTAATCTTAATGTTCAACATAAGCAGGAAGAGAAGGCTAAGGCAGAGTTGCAAATGAACTGACTAAATATTGAAGGAGTGTTCCGACACAGAACGTAACTTCAGAGACAGGGAGAGTTTCTCATCCTTTTCCTTTCTTTTGACTCTAGGAATTCAAGCAAATTTCTATCAAACAAAATCTGATTATAACCTGAAGGATGAGAGTTCAGAAATTACACAAGTCAAAGAACACAGACTTTATTAATATAGTTTCAAAAAGTCACTAAACAAATATTACCCAAAGTAAGCAATAAAAACAAACACCAATGAACTAGTAGAGACTGTGGTTCTGGCTCCACTGCTTACAGCTTAAAAATCACACCGGGCATATATTCTTGTATGCCCAGAAGTCCAACTGGATGGAGAAATGGAGAAGAGACTGCACTGTGACCACACCCCGCTGGGGGATGCTATCTCCCTCTTTATCTTGCTCTATTCTCTGGTGAGCCCACATGCCCTCTGGTAATTAAAAAATAATTTTTAATTAAAAAAAACACTGAGATGGCAATAGAATCAGCTGTCTTGAGTTACTACATTATAACAAATGAAATATCTAACATTTCAATGTTCATCAAAAAAATTATAAAGAAAAAGCATGCTAAGAAAAAAATTTTAAATAAATAACTGTTCCAGAGGAATACAGACAGTAGATTTATTAGACAATGACTTTAAATCACTGCCTTAAATGTGTTCAAAAAGTTAAAAGAAGTTTTGGACAAAGAACTACAGAAAACCAAGAGAAGAATGTATCAACAAAGTATTGTTAAAGACAGAGCATAAAAAGAGAAACTATGGAGCACAGAAGTACAATAAATGAAATAAAAAGTTCACTAGAGGGTTTCAAAGTATACTAGAACAGACATAAGAGTCAGCTAACTTGAAAATCCATTGAAATTACCCAGTTTAAAGAAGCAGGGGGGGAAAAAAAGAATAAAACCTAACAGACTTGTGGAATTCCATCAAACATACCAACATGCACATACTGGGAGTCCCACTGGGAGAGAAGACAGAAAAATATTAAAGAATAATAGCCAAACCTCCTCAAATTTGATAAAAAGCATGAATCTACAAATCTAAGAATCCAAGTACAAAGTAATGCACAGAAAGATACACTAAAATTGAACGTTGAAAGCCAAAGCTTAAGAGAAAGCGTTAAAAACAAGAGGGAAGATACTTTTCACTTATGAAAAATCCTCAATAAAACTAATAGTCAATTAATCCTCATCAAAAACCATGGAGGTAGGGTTGGCCCATGGCATGGTGGTTAAAGCAGTTGGATCTCATAGTAAACTTTATAATCTGAGCCTCAGATATAGCAGCTTGAGAAACACATAAGGCATGTATGACCAAAATCCTGAAAAGCAGAGAGGCACAGGAGAAAAGGGATTGTGTCATGACCATTTCCCACTGGGGGTGCTTTCTCACTTTTTCTGTCTCTCTCAACCTATGTCATCCAGAAAAAATCTGTTTTAAAATGGAGGTCATAAATATCCATCATCAAACAAATGAATATTGCCCAGCAGGTAGCATGGAGGTTAAGGCAGCTGAATCCAACATTGCCAACTTTGCAGTTGGAGTCCCAGACCTGGCAGCTTGAAAATCACACTGGGGACACATATATATATATGCCCAAAATCTTGACAGGAGAATGAGGTGAAGGGATTGTGGCATGGCCATCCCCTTGTGGGGTGATTTACTTCCTTTCTCTCTCTCTGTCTCTATCTTTCTCTGGCAAGTACGCATGTCCTATAGCAAGTTTTTTTTTTTTTTAAAGCAATAAAATAAAATGAATAATTCTTAAAAAAAAAAAAAAAGAGAGAGAGAGAGAGAAGGAGAGATTGAGGCTAGCAGGTAGCATGGCAGAAAAGGCACTGGACTCCCACATGGCCGACTGTGGTTCAAGTACCAGACCCAGTGGTTTAAAATTCATGCTGGGCACCTGTGCAAGCAAGCCCAAAATCCCAAGAGTAGAGTGGAGCAGAAGGGACTGCAGTATAGTACTCATCCCTCCTATGGAGTGATTGCTCACTTTCCCTCTCTGTCTCTCTCTGGCAAGCTCATGTGCAATGGCAAAAACCTAAAAAGAACAGAAAAGAAAGAAAGATCGAATCTATAATCAAATACTTTGTAACAAAGAAAGTCAAGAACTAGGTGGCTTCACTGGTCAGGTATAGCAATAATTTAAAGAAATAACAACTATCCCTCTCTTACAAGCTTCAAAACATAGAACTCATTCAAGGAGGCCAGGATTACCCTGATACAATACGTACATTATATTAGAGTAGCATAATTAAAACAACAATCTATTAATAAGAAGAAAAATGCTGTTTTTTAATACTTACCACAAGCTTTAGATGCAGCAACACAAATTTCTTCTGCAACATACTCCCCAGTTGGAAATGCCAGGTAATCTCCCTCAGCTTTCCCAAGAGAATGATAAAGATATACTTGAAGGACTGGGTCTATTTGCTTCACAGAATTATCATTTCCAGGTATATCACCATTTTGATGTATAGGAGATATGGGTATTCCTTCCATTTCTGTCATGGTAAGGCAAGCCATTCTCATGTAGACTCTTTTTCAGAACATTTGCCTGTAAGAGAAAATAATAGTTACAGATTAAATTTATACTGATAAAGTACCTTTCTTATACAAATAAATCTTGACAGCAGTGACTGTCAAATTCAGCAATACTGTGTACCACTGCACACAATGCACAGTGCAGAAATCACAGATTATAAACTTCTGTAAAACCATAAAACTAGTTAACAACCTAACTGAAGAACCATAATATAACTGCAACATTACCAAAACAAACAAACACTAAAGTCAATAACAGACAACAGAAGAGATCTCACAAGGTAGTATGATTATTTAACAAACTAATTACTCTGATAATCACTTATTGTTGTCTTGGGGGGGGGGAATAACATTATAAACTGAGATAATCTGATAATCCAGCTTTTTGTGAGTAAGTATTCACTGCCCCATTGAGTCTGCCCAAGAATCCCAGTTTCTTGAAGGTAGAAACCTGAATGTCTTATACAGGACTGTACTCTAAGTGCATGCAACAGTGCCTGCCACATGAAAGAGTAAATAGAGTAATGAATAAAAGTTAAATAAAGGTTATAATGAAGTTTAATAAAAACATGTTGACTAAAACATTTGTTTAATTGATGAAGAATAAAGAGTTACAATGAATTTTACTCAACCTGTGCATATACATGGAAAAAAACAGTATCTCTAATAAGAAATTTTAAAGGAAAGTATTTTCAAAGGCCAGGTTTGTGGCCCAGTAGTTAAGGGAGCTGGATCCTATATAGCCAACAGCGAGGTTTGATTCCCAGACCCAACAGCTTGAGAAAAATGCCATGCATTTGGGCCCCAAATCCCAAACAGGTAGAGAAATGCAATGTGAGTACACCCCACTGTGGAGTGCTTTCTTTCTCTCCTCTCTGTTTCTGTTTCTCTCTGGAAAGCACCCACTTTCTAACAAAAAAAAAAAATTTTAATGTAAATATTTTCAAAATTACTGGGAACCAGCAGTTAGCATAATGGCTATGTCGCTGGACTCCCACATAGTTGACTGCGGTTTGCGTCCCAGACCCAGTGGCTTAAAACTCATGCCGGGCGCGTGTGCGTGTGTGCCCAAGATCCCGAGAGGAGAATGGAGGAGAAGGGACTGTGGCGTGGCCATCCCCCCTGGGGGGTGATTTCTCACTTTCTGTCTCTCTGTCTCTGTCTGGCGAGCGCACACGCCCTATAGCAAAAACCTCTCAAAAAAAAAATATTTTCAAAATTACTAAACTGGTAGCCAACAGATCCTTAAGTCCTTTCTTACTACAAACTAGTTATATGACAATAAATCTCACCCTCCTTACTTCTATAATGAAACTAATGAATTAAATCTCATATGTTACTCTCAACTCTTAAAAGCTGAGTTCCAGTTAATCAACGCATAATCTAAGTACTAATTAAAAAATTAAGTGCTATAAAAGTGACAAGGAAAAAAAAATCACAATTACTAAAAATAAAGAAGTGTTTTAGAAGTTTTATACAGGTTGAGGTTAGCAGGTGGTATGGCAGGCAGTTATAGCGCTGGACTCCCACATGGCTGATTGCAATTCAAGTCCCAGACCTAGTGGTTTGCTTTCTTACTCTCTGTCTCTCTCTGGTCAAACTGAAGGAAAAAAAAAAAAGAAGAAGAAGAAATAAAATTAAATAATTCAAATAAATACCTTTTATTCAGGTCTATGGCTAGACTTGAAAAGAAATACAGAATTCAGACAAGTAATGGAAAATAGGACATTACTGGAAGGGAGAAAGGTATGAAAAACTTGGAAAGAAGAGATGCACAGTGTGTTCCTAGAACAAGGTAGAGACAAGTTTGGCTGGATCAGCAGGTTCAGATAGGTTAGTACTTCTCAACTTTTCCACAGAAAAGCCCCAGGTGGCAGTGGAGTGTCTGAAGAAGGAGCAAAGAGTATAAAATACATTTGAAATGTTATGTTGACCTTTAATAAATAAAGAGTTACAATGAATTTTATATAATCTCTCATTTTACTTCAAATATAGGAACTTTGGTTTACTTTTCTTAAATACACCAAATTTGATATTACAAGTATGTATATTTCTCCTACATTTACTCATATTCTTTATTGGTAACCCTAAATAAGGTATAGTGAAACTTAAAAGTATTTTGTATTACACTTGGCTTTAAAGACTACTCAATTTTAGAGGTGTTTTTGTTTATTTGTTATTTTTTAGGTTTTTGACATAAGGCACATGCACTTGCCAGAGACAGACGGAAGAAAAATGAGAAATCAATCCCTAGGGGGAATAGCCATGCTGTAATCCCTTCTCCTCCATTCTCCTCCTGGGATTTTGGACACACACACATATACATAAACATGCCCGGTGTGATTTTCAAGCTACTAGATTCGAGACTTGAACTGTGGTCGATTAAGTGGGAGTCCAACGCCTTAATCACCACACTGCCTGCTGTTCCCAAGACTAATCATATTTTTCAAATACACTTTTATCACAAAAAAAGAATAATGGGAAAAATGCTTTGGGTTGTTATTAAGCAAGGAAGACTATGATTAGAAGAAAGGTCTTTATAAGCATTTATGCTTTGACATAATAAAGGATTTGGTCAGCCTTTATTCCCCTCTTTCTTCTTCTCTAATATCAATCCATTAGTATGAGAGAGTCATAAATAGTCAGAAATGTTGAAGTTCTCTCCTTATGTACTGATAGTTCTACTTCAAAACTATTCACTTTTTTTCATCTCCATAATTACCACCAACCAACTAGAAATGATAGACTAAGCAGCTATTATTTCCTCCTAACTATTTTCCCTAAGCCTACTTTGATCACAACAACCAATCTTCACAAAGGGGCTACAGGTTATGTTTCTTTTTTTTTTCTTTCTTTCTTTCCTTTTTTTTTTTTTTTAGAGAGATTTTTGCTATAGGCATGTATGCTCACCGGAGAGACAGAGAGACAGAAAGTGAGAAATCACCTGCACATGGGAGATGGCCACACCAAAATCCCTTCTCCTCTAGTCTCCTCTGGGGATTTTGAGCATGCATGCACAAGCTCCTGGCCTGAGTTTGAAGCTGCCAGATCCAAGACTCAAACCACAGTCGACTACATGGGAGTCCAGTAACTTAACCATTATGCCATCTGCTGGTCTCCCACAGGTTATATTTCTTAAATGTAACTCAATCCTGTTCTAAAAATCTGAAAATTCTCTAGTGGCTTTTCCAATACAATTAGAATAAAGGCCTACAAGTCCTATACTATCTGTTGCCCACCTTACAATCTCATCGCACATCTCTTCCTGTGCATTCCTTCTACCATTGAATTATAGGATTCAACAGTTTATATTTCAAAATAAAGGACTTTATCTGCCTTGTCTAACAATCTATTCTTGGCAGCTAGAAAAATCTTGAGACACAGATCTTACTAAATATTTAATGAATGACTGCTATGTTCATAAAAGTAATAAAATAATTTAATATAGTATAATTAATACAATTTGGTCTGTGGAAACTTCAAACATAGGATCTGAATTTTTTTTTTTTGAGAAGTTTTTCGCTATAGAGTGTGTGTGCTTGCCAGAGAGAGAGAGAGACAGAGAGACAGAAAGCGAGAAATCACCCCCCCAGGGGGGATGGCCACACTGCAATCCCTTCTCCTCCATTCTCCTCTCGGGATCTTGGGTATGCACGCGCACGTGCCGGGCATGAGTTTTAAGTCACCGGGTATGGGATGCAAACCACAGTCGACTACGTGGGAGTCCAGCAACATAGCCATTACGCTAACTGCTGGTTCCCATAGGATCTGAATATTAAGACTGTGTTGACTCCCTTGATGAGAAGTTTGTATTCCTCTTCTGTCCCAAACACCAATAGGAAATAGTAATAACAGTTTTAAAATGGTAAATAGTAGTAACAGTTTTAAAATATTTTAAAAATGTGGACTTATCATAAGAGAATAGCTTATCCTAGACTAATGCTCCTGTTGATAACAATTATAAACCACACATAATGGTGTGTAAGTAGACAGAACAAGTCTAAATAAGCCACAGAAAAGATCAAGAAATCCCTTTGGGAGTGGCTAATATGAAGAATACTTGATTATCAGTTATAG
>NW_006159849.1:756352-759320 GCF_000334495.1 Tupaia belangeri chinensis
CCCCCAGGGGGGATGGCCACACTGCAATCCCTTCTCCTCCATTCTCCTCTCGGGATCTTGGGTATGCACGCACACGTGCCGGGCATGAGTTTTAAGTCACCGGGTATGGGATGCAAACCACAGTCGACTACGTGGGAGTCCAGCAACATAGCCATTACGCTAACTGCTGGTTCCCATAGGATCTGAATATTAAGACTGTGTTGACTCCCTTGATGAGAAGTTTGTATTCCTCTTCTGTCCCAAACACCAATAGGAAATAGTAATAACAGTTTTAAAATGGTAAATAGTAGTAACAGTTTTAAAATATTTTAAAAATGTGGACTTATCATAAGAGAATAGCTTATCCTAGACTAATGCTCCTGTTGATAACAATTATAAACCACACATAAGGGGGTGTAAGTAGACAGAACAAGTCTAAATAAGCCACAGAAAAGATCAAGAAATCCCTTTGGGAGTGGCTAATATGAAGACTACTTGATTATCAGTTATAGGCTAACCTTGTTTTTTTTTCATTTCCTAGATAAAAATCATTAAATCATCTAATCACAGAATTACCTCTAACTCCTGAGAACAAATGATCCAAAGGAAATCCCTACTTATGTAAACTTTTGCAAAAATTACCTATTAAAAAGCCTATCCTCAGGACCACCAGATGGCATGATGGATACGTAGCTGGACTCCCACGTAGTTGACCATGGTTCGAGTCCCAGAACAGGTAGCTTAAAATTCACACCAGATGTGTTTGTGTACACATTCAAGATCCCAAAAGGAAAATGGAGGAGAAGGGACTGCAGTGTGGCCGTCCTTCCAGGAGGTGATTTCTTGCTTTCTGTCTCATGAACTCTCTGGTGGGTGCACATACCCTATAACAAAAATCTCTCTCTCAAAAAAAAAAAAAAAAAAAAGCCTATCTTCTATAAGAAGTCCCTTTCTACACACTGTTACTGAAATACCTCTGAATTCCTCACAGTGTGTGGCTCTCTTGTTGCAACAAGACAATAAGTTCAACTTTAATTAAAAAAAAAAAAGGTTAAAAAAACAGAAAAAAAAAATAGAAATGAACTCACAGCAAACTCAAATACTGGAATTTATTTTATATTTTGTTTCCTATGATACATAAGAAAAACATAGGATAAAAGGATTGGTAATGGAGAGAGGAAGGGGAACAGGGGAAGAAAAAAAGTACATTTAATTAACAAAAAGTTAAAGCTATTTCCTGGGGGACAAGCAGGTGGCGTGGTGGTTAAGGCACTGGATACTCCCACATGGCCAACTACTGTTTGAGTCCTGTACTTGGTGGCTTGCTTTCACACTCCCCCCCCCCCATGTCTCTCTCTAGTCAAATTAAAATAAATGAATAAATTAAATTTTAAAAATTCTTTAAATTACTATAAAAGCTATCTGCTGATGATAATGTATATAGTAATGTTTTTGTTTTGACTGATATGCATGGTATTTTTGCTGGAAAAAACAATGTTGTGTACCGTAAAAGATATATGTGATTAAGAAGACTTCTCCATGGCTCCTGAGAACTAATGATTTGAGGGAAAAAGGAGAAATGAAGATTTTCTACTGATAATTCAGCCTCTAACCCACGAACTCAAGTAGAGAGGCAAGGGGCAGGCCTTCACTAGAAGACTCCTCTAGCCTACAAACTCGAGTGGTAGGGAAACCCTCTAGCCTTCTCTCTGTCTCCGTCTCTCTCTGCCTCTGTCTCTGTCTTCTCATTTTTTTGTAATTTTTCCTTTTTTAAATTTTTTAAGGTAAAGTATTCTATTGACTTTCAGCCCCTCCTTTATCCCGCTAATAATCCCATTTCCTCTGCCCATCTAGGAGAGGCAAGGGGCAGGCCTTCACAAGAAGACTCCTTCATGGCTCCTGAGAACTAGTGATTTCACATGGTGCACTTGCATGGCGTGCAGTTTTTTATCTTTTTGCTTTTATGAAAAAAAATAAATAATTTTTTTCCTATTTTTCTCTGTGTCTTTGGGATTTTTTGTTTGATTTTCTCTCTCTCTGTTTCCTTTTCTTTTTCTTTTATCTCATAGCTCTGCTCCTCAATCTCCAGTCTCTGTGTTTCTAGATGGATCTAAGGGAACCATAGCCAAACATCCAAATACTATTAGGGTTAACATATTCCTCAATATCCACTAAATCTGTTGCACAAAGGGATTAAAAATGGAACTGCAAAGAGTTTCCAGATCAACTCCTTCTGCATGCTCCTGAACGCTCAGATTGAACTTCAAGAATTATGAAGAAACACACCATCCATCAGATGACTAGAAATCACTGCAGAGCCACAAGAAATATGGGAAAGCAAGAAAATACCTCTTCTCCAAGGGAAAAGAATACTCTTCTTCATCCACAGACAGTTCAATGGAAACCATGGAAATGTCTGATAAATAATTTAGAATATTAATAATGATGAAGCTAACAGAGATGGAAGAGAAGAGAGACAATAAACTGTGGAAGAGGCAGGAGAAAGGAGCTGATGAGTTCCAGGAGGTGAGGAAATTTTTGCAAGATCTACACACTTTAAAAAATAATCAAATGGACCTGTTAGAGATGAAGGCTATAATATAGAAAGTCAAAATCTCCCTTGAAAGTATTAAAAGTAGACTAGATCACACAGAAAATAGAATCTCAGACATAGAAGAGAAAATTGCTGGCCTAGAAAAATCTACCATGAAGACTGAGAAAATTGTCCCAAAAAATGAGAATAATATACAAGAAATACTAGATGCCATCAAACATCCAAACATCTGTATAATCTAGAAGGTGAAGAGACTCATAAGGACATTGACAATCTATTCCATGAAATCCTGCAAGAAAACTTTCTAAACCTAGAGAGGCACTCAAAGATCCAGTCTCAAAGAATATAAAGTACCCCAAATAGAATCAACCCAAGGAGATCTTCTCCAAGACACATTATAGCCAGATTGACCAAAACCACAGACAAAGACAAGAT
>NW_006159849.1:760015-777863 GCF_000334495.1 Tupaia belangeri chinensis
GTCAAAAATAGGAGAAAAAAAAAAACATACATACATATATATATATATATATATGAAACTAGAAATGGAAAATTATTGATGCTAATATGCATGACTAAGCAACTATGCAGTATATCCTGGATAGGAAATCACATTTTGTATACTGTTGATGATGCTTAGGGAATGAAAGTAAATTAATTAATTTTTTTAAAGTTGCAGGAAGATAAAAGCTCATAGAAATACGTGTAAAGGTGAAACTATATATGAATTTCAAAAAGTTTTTGTATCAAAATAAATTCATACTTTAATTATAAAATAAATAAATGAAAAAGAATAAAAGATATATGTGATTAAATGTAAATTAAAATGAATTTTTTAAAAATACGTAGTATGAAGAATCTACAGTGAAAAAGTACTATGATTCATGAAGATACGAAAGTGATATGTAAACTCTAAAACATCAAGGAGTCTAACACCTGTGAGTGGGACAGAAGAAATATATATTTTAATTTGCTATAGGGTGTGTGCTCTCATCAGAGAAAGAGAGAGGAAGAGAGAAAAGCACCCCCTGAGGGATGGTCATACCACAATCTCTTCTCTATTCTTGTCTAGTGATTTTGAGTATGCATGCACACACACAGTAATTTTTTCTTCTTTTTTTCTTTTTTTTTTGCCTTTGGGCATGTGCATGCATACATACCCTTCCTTGCTGGAAAGAGAGGGACAGAGACAATGAGAGAGAAAGTGAAAAATCACCCCCCAGAGAGGATGGCCAAGCCATAATCCCTTCTCCTCTGTTGTCCTTCTATGATTTTGGGCATGCATGCACATGCACATGCACCTGGCATGATTTTCAAGCCACCAGATCCAGGACTCAAACCATGTTTGGCCATGTGAAAGTCCAGCGACATAATGACCACACCACCTGCTAGCCTACCTGGCATGTTTTTTAAGCAGTCGGTCTGGGATTCAAACCATACAGTTATCCATACGGGATCCAGCACTTTAACCACCATATCATGGGCTGGGCCAAAAAATACTTTTAAAATATTAATGAAATTTTATCCAAATTTGTAAAAAATATCAAAACACTAGTACAAAAAATTAAACTGCAATTACTATATATCCATACATATTATACCACAGTCAAGTGCTAAAAACCAAAGACAAAGAATAAAATCTTGAAAGTAGCTACACACAAGGGGCCAACAGGTGGTACGATGGTTAAGGTGCTAGAGTCCCAGATGGCCAACGATGGTTCAAGTCCTAGACTGGCAGCTTGAAAATCACACCGGGCACATGTGTACACATGCCCCAAATCCCAAGACAGTGGAGAAGGAATTGTCCCCTGCCCCCGCTGTGGGGGTGATTTCTCACTTTCCCTCTGTCTCTTCCAGGGGAAGCAGGTGCCCTACAGTACAGCCAAGAAATAGAACTAACATATCTTCAGAAACAATGGAAGCCAGAAAACAAAGTACTTGTTGTGGGGGTGGAGGAGGGAATGAAGGAGAAGCTTTGGATCTAGAATTCTATAGTCCCAGAAAAATAATCTTCAAAACTTAAGGTGAAATAAATATATTTTCAGAAAAAAAGGATGCTTACAGAATGTATATGAACAAACCCACATTATAAGAACCAGTAAAGGGGCCAGCAAGTGGTGTGGTGGTTAAAGGCGCTGAATTCTAACATGGCCGACTGTGGTTCGAGTCCTGGATCTGGTGGCTTGCTCTCACGCTTTCTCTTTCTCTCTATCTCTGTCTCTCTCTGGTCAAATTAAAAAATAATAACAAATGGAATTAAATAAATAAATAATTCTTTTAAAAATAAGAATTAGTAAAAAGAAATGATAATGTATGTAAATTAAGACAAAAAAAGAAATGAAGTACTCAAAATTATAAATATGTGGGTTCTTCATTCTTTTCCTAGATTTGGCTTAAAATCCCAAAATCCCAGCACGATAGAGAAATAAAAGAGAAGGGATTGTAGTGTAACCACAGTCAACTGGGGGGCACTTTCTTTCTTTCCTCCCCCTGTAAACAAAAACTGAAGATTCTAAAATAGTATCCTTTCGGGACCAGCAGTTAGTGTAATGGCTATGTCGCTGGACTCCCACGTAGTCGACCGCGGTTCGAGTCCCGGACCCGGTGGCTTAAACTCATGCTGGGTGCATGTGCATGTGTACCCAAGATCCCGAGAGGAGAATGGAGGAGAAGGGATTGCGGCGTGGCCACCCCCCCTGGGGGGTGATTTCCTGCTTTCTGTCTCTCTGTCTCTCTCTGTCTGTCTGGCGAGTGCACGCGCCCTATAGCAAAAACCTCTCAAAAAAAAAAAAAATAGTATCCTTTCTAATAGTAACCAAAAAAATAAAATGCCTAAGAATAAATCTAGTACAATATCTGTAAGGGCCAGACCCATTGCTTCATGGTTAAGAGAACCAGATTTCACATAGGCAACCACAGTTTGAATACTAGAATTTATAACTAACATGCACACACACAAAATGTGAGCAAAGAGGAAGGGAAAGGAGTTTAAACAGATCTTTGAAAGTTGGGTTTTATTTTTTCTTAAGATCTCTTTTCAAAACCATTTTATTCAGAGTCTATATTACCAACACGTTTTCAAATGATTTTGATGAGTTTTCCTATAGAAATTAAACTTCCATAAGAAATTTAACTAATTCTACTTTTTAAGCACTTAACACTATCTTTTGCTATTGATATTCAAAACAATCTAAAAGTCCTTTCAGGGACCAGTAGTTGGCAAAATGGCTATGTTGCTGAACTCCCATGTAGTTGACCACGGTTCGAGTCCTGGACCCAGTGACTTAAACTCACACCGAGTGCGCATGCATGTATGCTCAATATCCTGAGAGGAGAATGGAGGAGAAGGGACTGAGGTTTGGTCTTCCCCCCTGGGGGTGATTTCTCACTTTCTGTCTCTCTCTCCCTCTCTGTCTTTCTGGCAAGTGTACACGCCATATAGCAAAACCCCTCAAAACAAACAAACAAAAAATGTCATTTAAATCATTGTGAATTTAAGTTCCTATTAATTTTTAAAATACTACTAAACTAGAATACTGATTATTTCAGATATTGCTCTGAAATAAATCTTTAATGACTATCATGATTCATTCAGATAAAAAATAAAATTAAGCACTTAAGGGGAAACAAGCAAAGAATGTGGCATATATAAATGTGGATATGAAACAATTCTTTAGACACTGAAGCATTGTTTTGAATGAATTTTCACTCCCTCATTAACCTGTCATTCATCACACAGACTTACACTATAATTCACTATTTTCTTCTCTGGTTCATTCTCAAGTCCTAAAATCATGTCTAACGTTCATTAACACCAATATACTTAGCTATCTAAATGCTGCTATCAAGTGAGGATAAGAGGTAGAGCATGGGGACGAAGGAAAGTAACTCAACCAGAGATATTGTAAAACTTATTATGCTAAAAGTATATTTTATGTTACTTCTAACAACCGTAAATGTTCATGGTAATAAATATAATCCAATTATCACAGCATGTTTACCTTTAAGAGTCTGTGGCAGGTACAAGTGAGGGTAAAAGAACAGGATTAATATTTTTCTAACATGATAGGGTTCATATATGTTAAAGGCTGAATGTGGAATTCCAGCAATATCATTACAACTGAAGATGCAATTCAGTGTAAACTATGTTGCACATCATCCCTACCCCCCAAAACAAACAAAACTCAGTACTCCAATGTATTTAAAAAAAATCATACTAATAAACCTATACATATATAAATACAAAAAAAAGAGAATCAGAATAGAATATTTCTATTTTAAAGGCTCAAAAAATATTATTCTGGGACCAGCAGACGGCATAGTGGTTGGGATGCTAGACTCCCGCATGACTGACGGTGGTTCAAGTCCTGGACCTGGCAGCTTGCTTTCTCACTTTCCCTCTCTCTCTTTCTGTTTCTCTCTTTCTACTCAAATTTAAATAAATAAATAAATAAATAGAATTAAATAAAACCGTTCACATATATTTATATATATATGTATATAAGTATAATCCTAAGTATAATCTTTGAAATATTAACTCATAAAATCCAGACTTATCTTTATTCTACCTTTTCTCACCTGGTTAATTATCCATAGAACTGCTAAATTAAGTTAAACTAACTTCTCCTTGGTGATTTCAATGCTCAGATGACTCTATCCTATGAACTGCCATTATGAAGTGACAAGATTCCTCTGGTATGCAAATATGACATAAAAGCCATACTATAAATTTTTAATAACTTAAGGCCAAAAAGTGATTAATAAGAGCAGACTCGTGAGTTAGCAAGTACTCACTCACTAAATACAGAAACAATACTTCACAATAAAATCCCTCAAAAATAAAATTTAAAAAATAAGGTTAAATCCAAGTTTAAAAACATGAGTAAACAGGAATTAATGAATTAAAGTAATAATTAATTTGAATAACTGCCAAAAAGATCCGCTTATATCCCTAAACTGTTGACCTAATTATTTTATTTTCAAATACATGAATACCTCCCATATGCTAATAAACATCATCTAGTACCTGGAAATAAAGAAATTAATAGAGGAGCCAGGTGGCGGTATAGTGGTTAAGTCACTGGATTCCCACACCACAGTCGACAAAGATTCAAATCCTGGACCTGGCGGCTTAAAACTCATGCTGGGTACATATTCATGCATGCCCAGAGTCCCAAGAGGAGGATGGAGGAGAAAGGATTGTGGTGTGGCCACTCCTCCATCCGGGACAGGGGGGTGAGGGGGATTTTTCCTTTTCTATCTCTCTGTATCTCCAGTGAGCACACACACCCTGTAGCAAAAAATCTCTCAAAACAAACAAACAAAAAAGAAATTAATAGAAATATCCCCTAAGAACTCACAGTGTAGTTTTACAGAAGTCATAGTTAGAACGAAACAAAGCTTTGAAATAGATCCAACTATATATACAATTTAAAACACTAGCATTTCATAGCAACAGAAAAATGATGAGTTATTTGAGAAATAGTTTTGGAACAATCAACCAACCATCTGAGGAAAAGTTGGATTCTGTTTTATACCTTGTACCAACATGAATTCCAGATACATCAAGAAAACATGAGAGAGTTTCAAAATATAATTTTCGGGTTGAGAAGGAACCCACTTAAACATAAAAACCAGAAGTAATAAAAGAGATGACTGACAAAAATAACAGAACAAAAGTTTAAAATGTACGCATGACAGAAAAACATCACACTATTAACAGTCAAAAACATAAAAAGATAACCTACAGAAAATATTTATAATTCACTTCACAAACAGACCAATTTTCTGTAGTATAGAAAAAACTGCTGCAAATCAAAGTAAAAAAACAATGATTCAATAGAAAATGGGCCAAGATGTGAGTAAACAGTTCCCCAAAATAAAGAGATTCTGTTTTTCATGTCTCAAATTGGCAAAGATCAAGTTCCCTGAAAATACACTGTTAGTAAAGGTGTAGAATAGCATAAAATGGCACTTCTATATCAATTTAGCAATATTTGTTGAAATTAGTATTACATACCACTTTGAATCAGCAATTCGTCTTCTATTTAACCTATGGTTATGATCACACACACACACACCCCTATATTGCCATATACACAAAGATATTTAATGTTCTTTTAATTAAAAAACATTTCAGTGCTACCTATTCAAAAAACAATACATTTTTAAGAGAGAATAAAAAGAGATAAATACAAACAAATCTTTCAAAGAATTTTCTTCTAAAGAAGAATGAAAAGTGGGTAGTAGCTTGAAGTAAATACAGGGTTACATAATGACATAAATTGGCGATTGGCAGACTACAGCTCACAGGTCAAATTCGACCACTGTCTGCCTTTGTAAATAAAGGTTTATTGGAACACAGCCATGGTCATTTGTTTATATACTGTCTATGGTTGCTTTTGCACTATAAAGGCAGAATTGAGTAGTTGCAATAGAGACAATCTTGTCCACATAGTCTAAAATACTTTACTATCTGGTCCTTTATAGGAAAACTTTGACAATCCTGAGTATAAACTAGTGACTCTCACAATCTGATCCCCAGATCAACATTGCCTGGGAGTTTGTTATTATAAAAAGGCAAGTTCTCAGATCCCATCCCAGACCCACTGAAACAGAATACCAAGAGATGGGGTCCTGTATGTGTGTTTCAATAAGCCCTCAGGTAATTCTGATAAACACTGTATTAGGGAACAGTGTTTTCATTCTAGTATAGGCAGGAATAGATGAGGACTCAACTGAGGTCTGTGTTCACAAATTTAAAGGATCTGGAGGAGACTTAATGGAAGGCTAACAGGTCTCAAGATAACTGTCAGTGAGGAAAGTAAAGAAAATGTTACTGAAAGCTGAATAAGAGAAGATCTTTGTTAGCACTAGACAGTTTTGACAAAATTATCACCTCCAGTAATGTCGAAAATAAAATATATATCTAATGAACTGAGATTCTAGGTAAAATGCTGAAGCTGTTTAACTTCTTCTAATTGTATTCATAACTGAGAAGGCAAAGTCGAGCTAAAGAATGTATTGTACTATCTACTTTTTGAGCAGCATGTCCAGGAAATTAAAGGGCCCAGAACAGACTTTTCAGCCAGCAATTCAGCCCACAATGAAGTCTTGTATCTCTCCAAAGATACAAGGGCAAAGATCAAATCTAGAATGCTACTGTAAAATCCTTTGCTAAGATCTCAATCAGTACCTTAGCAGATCCTTTCAGACAAGATTATCAAGGGATTTAAAGTGGTGTTCCACAACAGCCTCACAGGGAGTCCAAGGTAGGAGAGAGTGCCTCCCAAAAAAGTTTTATGGTTATATTAATAGTTTTTGTCTGATGAAGTAGAGTATGAACTGATGTACAGGATGCCCATTAAATTTTTAAGGGAGTTATATTAGCTTGGAATGAAAGGGACAGTTATTACACAAAATAAAAGTAGACTTTGGACCCGAACTACATACAAGAAAGCAAGTTCAGAAGGCTATTGTTACAAATACAGACTACTTCTCAGTGAGGAGAAAAGAAAAGGGAAAGGAAGGGAAGGGAAAGAATATTGCAGAAACCACAGACCCAAAAAAAAGAAGCCACTGCCCATTAAGAACAACCTGGAAAATTTAGTCCTAATGAACTGACAACATATGCCCAGTGGGATTTCAGAAATGCTATATACTACTGTATGCCTCTCTTTTCCCTCTCTTTTCCCTGTCTACTAAGGTTTACTTGTGCCTTTCCAACATATGTCAAAAGTGTAGGGGACATATAAACGATCTCCTCACCGGTCTTCAGTTCAAGGGGAACCATATGCAGGAAACCTGGATGATGAAATACTGTACTGGATTCTGAGCTAATGTCATGATAGGATGTGAATTAGGGATCTTTGAGAAGAGAGTTCAAGTATTTCACATGCACTTTGGATGTGGGAGGGTTGTAAAATGTAGCAAAAGAATACACTATCGCGGCAATATTATCCTGAGATAGTCATAATATCTACTATGCCACATACATTTCTTCCACAATTTGACCTTGCTGTTTCCCCATCAATAAGTAGAGTCTAATTCCCTTCCTCCTTGACTCTAGACAACCTTCTGACACACCTATAACCAGTAGAATGTGGCAAAAGTTACACTGTATTACTGCCAAGACTAAATCATAAAAGATGCTTTATGCTAAGACACACTGAGATATTCACTTTCTTTTTTTAATTGCCGGAGGATATTTTTACTCCCCAGAGAGAGACAGAGAAAAAGAGAAAGCACCCCCTCAATGGAGCATGGTCGTACCACAATCCCTTCTCCATTTCTCTATCCTGTGAGGATTTTGGGGACTCTCACACATGTACCCAGAGTGTTTTTCAAGCCTCCAAGGCCGGGATTTGAACCATAGTTGGCCATATGGGATCTGGTTCCCTTAACCACTAGGTTTTGAATCCTGCCTCACCATGTAAGGAAGCTGACCACCCTGAAGCCCCCATATTGTGAGGAAGTCCAGGCCACATATACATGCTCTAGTTAACAGCCCAGCTGAGATCCAGGCAACAGCCAGCATCAACTATCTGTCACATGGGTGAAGACATCTTCAAATGATTCCAGTCCCCTGCCTTCAAGTCACCCCCAGCTTGTAAGTCTTCCCAACTGAGGTCCCAGACAATGTGGAAGAGAAACAAAGTCATCCCAGGTGTGCCTAATTTGAATTACCGACCTATGACAACTATGAGTCTAATAAAGTAGTTGTTTTACATCGCTAAGTTTTGGGATGATTTTATTACACAGAAATAGCAACCAGAATACATAATGGTAGAAATGGCCCAGTAGAGGGAAAGAATGAAAATGCAAGAAAAAAGAACAGAGAAATATAGTGGTAAAGTCATGAAAGCAAAGGAGATGAGTCCCTCAACAAGTAGGTGAAGAGGTCTCAGATTTAACACCTAACCATTCATTTTTATTTATTATTATTATTTATTTTATTTTATTTTAAAGATTTTTGCTACACAGCACATACGCTCGCTGGAGAGACAGAGAGAAACAAAGACAGAAGTGAGAAATCAACCCCCAAGGATGATGGCCTTGCTGTAATCCCGTCTCCTCCATTCTCCTCTCAGGATTTTGGGCACACACGCACACATGTCAGCATGAGTTTCAAGCTGCTGGGTCTGTGACTCGAACCATGGTAGATTATGTGGGGGTCCAGCGAGTTAAGCACTATGCCACCTGCTGGCCCCTCAACAATTCATTCATTTTAAAGGGGAAAAGAGAAAAGTATAGAGGTTAGTGGGATCTACTGATGGTAGATTATGATGTTTAGAAATATGGAGGTAAGAACCACAGATACCATCATGAGATTTTAAAATAGTTGCCTAGAGAAAAAGAGTCAAAGATTGAAGAGAAGGGAAGAACTGCTGGTTTTTGTTATAAACATTGGTAAGCCACTCTTTTTAAGTTTTCTACATATTTTACTATATGGCCTTATTTTTTAAAAATAAACAATTAAATTCCTAAAAAAAAAAAAAAAAAAGGGTGGGCCAGCAGGGGATGTGGTAGTTAAGGAGCTGGACACTCTCACATGGCTGACCACAGTTTGAGTCTAGGACCTGGTGGCTTTTTCACTTTCCCCCTCTCTGTGTGTGTCTCTCTCTAGTCAAATTATAATGAATGAATGAATAAAGAAAATTAAATAAATAACTTTTTTTTTAAAAAGTAAAAAATTAAAACAATTTTTAGTCCATGTCCTCATTTTTTGAACAAGGAAAAAATACAAGTCAATGATTATGTGATTTGTTAAAAATTACATACCATGTTGCCAGCAGAATCAATTTCTAATCCTCTAATTTCCAAAACAATACAATTTTTCACATCACGTTGCTTTTTATATTATAAAAATATTACCTACAGCATTTCATAATCAGAAATCTATTAAACTAAAATAATTTAATAAACAGTAACAAATACCCTATTCCCAAGCATTGATGCCAAGAAGCCCAGCAGAAGGTCATCCTTGGGAAAAACAAAATAAGCATGTAAGCAAAACAGAGAGCCTGTGGACTATGCCAACCTAGTTTATCTCCTCTAACTATACTGTACAGGCTTTAAACTAGAAAGTTTTCATTTGCCTTTTCCAGTCTTTCTAACCTGAGCCTCTGAATCATTCAACCCCCAGTTTTATAAGTCATCTACTAAGAATGCCTTTCCTTTTAGAAATTAGTATTTTATCACCTTATTCAGATTTTACCAGTACAACAGCACCAAAAGATCAATTTGTCTAACCTGATATCATTCAGATAAAACAATTGCAGGGCTAATTCCTGTAAAGAATGGTAGTACCAGCACCAGCAGTTGGCATAATGGCTGTGTCACTGGACTCCCATGTAGTCGACCATAGTTAGAGTCCCGGACCCGGTGGCTGAAACTCATGCTGGGTGCATGTGCATGTGCATGCGTGCCCAAGATCCCCAGAGGAAAATGAAGGAGAAGGGATTGCAGCATGGCCATCCCCCCGGGGGGTGATTTCTCACTTTGTCTCTCTGTCTCTCATGCTAGCGCACACACCCTATAGCAAAAACCTCTCCAAAAAAAAAAAAAGAATGTAGTACCTGTACAATATGGTATGAGAGAACACAGATGAATGAAAAACACTAGGTCAAAAAATATCTCCCAGTCTTTGTTATGTCTAAAATTGTCATCATTAGTCCTAGAAATGGAGAGCATTGGCTAGAAGTTTCTAATGATCACCTAACTGTCGAATCCAAAGGTCCTTTATTAGACCAGAGAGAACAAAATATGAACAGTGGTTATTTCTGCATGAGCAGACTAAGCAATTTTCTTCTTTCCTCTGCTTTCCTAGATTTCATATTAGGAAAAACATGAATACATAATTTAAAGACCTTTTTGATTCATCTCATTTCTTAGCAGTGATCAGCAATGATCAACATACTGATCCACCCACTTGTCTCTCTTATACTAACTGCTCCTTCTTTGTCTTCTTCACTAATTTCTCTTCTTTCACCCACTCCCTAATTATAGGCAATTTTCTATAATTACTCCACTCTTCTCTCTGAGCACCACAGTATCAGGTTCTAGTCAGATGCCCCACTGTTTGTCTATTGTCACTGTCCCACCATTACCTCACCTCAAACTTAACACCTATATATATACTGACTGGTCTACTCCAAGTCAGTATATACAAAATTCGGGCTCAGCTGTCTGTATCCCCTCCATCAGCTACCATATCTATTTTTGTCAGTATTGCTATTAACAAAATTCTAGTTCATTTTGTCACTAACTAGCCAGGTAACTATGGAAGCACAGTTAACTCTCTCTGGGTTTTAAATTCCTAATATACAAAATATACAGATTGGCCCATGTTGAGATGTCTTGGAATTCGAACATTTTTTAAATTTCCTCTATCACTGAGGATCAAAACTTCAGAGTCAGGACCAGCAGTTGGCATGATGGCTATGTCGCTGGACTCCCATGTAGTCGACCGCAGTTTGAGTCCCGGACCCGGTGGCTTACACTCATGCCAGGCATGTGTGTGCGTGCCCAAGATCCTGAGAGGAGAATGGAGGAGAAGGGACTTCGGTGTGGCCATCGCCCCTGGGTGGTGATTTCTCGCTTTCTGTCTCTATGTCTCTCTCTGTCTTTCTGGTGAGCGCACATGCCCTACAGCAAAAACCTCTCAAAAAAAAAAAAAAAAAAAAAACACAAAAACAACAACAACAAAACACAACAAAAACCTTCAGAGTCATCTTTCATTATTCCTTTCCCCATCCTCCTTTCTCGTCTGGTACACCGTTAAGTCTTTCATCTCTCCAGTCTAATTTATTTCCACTAAGTCCAAGTCCTATTACTTCAAGTCTACATTATTTTCCTATCTATATGTCCTCTATTTTTTTGAGAGGTTTTTGCTATAGGGCACGTGCGCTCGCCAGACAGACAGAGACAGAGACAGAAAGCGAGAAATCACCCCCCAGGGGGGATGGTCACGCCGCAATCCCTTCTCCTCTGTTCTCCTCTCGGGATCTTGGCACGCACGCACATGCGCCTGGCATGAGTTATTTACAAGCTACACTTATTTTAGGCCACCGGGTCCGGGAGGCGAACCGTGGTCGACTACGTGGGAGTCCAGCGACACAGCCATTACGCTAACTGCTGGTCCCCTATATGTCCTCTTTTTACAATCTATACTACATCTACTACTGCTGTCATTTTGATTTTCCTATACTATTTATTTTAGCAAGCTCTTTCCTAATTCAAAAAATGTTAAGGTTTCTCTATTACCTACAGGTCAAAGGACATCTTCTTCTCACCCTAGTACTCGAAGTCATCCATAATATAATTCCAATCTGCATTTTTAACCTTACTACTATTTTAGTTAAGGTGTATACCATAGGGCACATGTACTTGCAGGATAGACAAAGAGACTTTGAGAGGGACAGTGAGAAATCCCCCACACACACCCATAAGGATGGCCACACTGCAATCCCCTCTCCTCCAGGAATTCTGGGCACATATGTTCATTCATGTGCACGTGCACACACACACACACACACACACACACACACACATACACACACACACACTGGCTTAAGTTTCAAGCTGCCAGATCCGGCACTTGAACCATGGTCATCCATGTGGGAGTCCAGTGCCTAAACTACTATGCCAGCTGCTGGCCCCACGTTTCTATTATTTCAATCTTTTTTTTTTTTTTTTGAGAGGTTTTTGCTATAGGGCACGTGTACTCACCAGAAAGACAGAGAGAGACAGAGAGACAGAAAGTGAGAAATCACCCACCAGCGGGGGATGGCCACACTGCAATCCCTTCTCCTCTGAGGATCTTGGGCAAGCACACAACACGTGCCCTGTGTGAGCCCAAGCCACCGGGTCCAGGACTGGAACTGCGGTCTACTACATGGGAGTCCAGTGACATAGCCATTACCCCAACTGCTGGTCCCATCTACTATTTCAATCTTACTAGTCTCTCAAACCAACCTTATTTCGGCCAAGTTGTCCGATGTACTATTCTCTGAATGTGCCATACATATTTTTACTTTACTTAGCTCCTACACAAGTTCCTTTCCCTGGTTTTGCTCCTACCTCCTCCGTGGTGTTTCTCCACTCATCAAAACTCTAAGTGGTCTCAAATACCTAAAACTGTTATTATTTAACTTATCTCCCCAACTACACTATAAGAATTCTGGGAAAGAAACCTATTTTATATTTCTCTGTGTCTTTTTCGGACATAACAAAGTACCTTTTGCACTGTAAGTATTAATGAACATTTGGTGATTTGAGTAAAGTTCTTTTTTTAATCCTTTTTGTTTTTCCCAAGGGTAGCTTTCAGCCTGCCTTTTTGGTATCAGTGCTTGGGAACAGAGCATTTATTACTGCTTATTAAATAATTTTAGATTAGTAAATTCTGATTATGAAATGCTCCTAGGTAATATTTTAATAACATTTAAAAAAAACAGCTAACATGTATTTATTGGATGCTGCCCATGAGATACAGGCTGTTCTTTTTTTTTTAATCTATGATATTGTTCCTCAAACCATCTACAATCAAACTCAAAAAACATGGCTAATGCTAGGAAAATAACTACCAAGCAACTAAATCATGCTATTTAATTAAACTATGTAAGGACATTCTAAGACTAAAGAGTTATAGAAATATAAAGAAGAAAAAAAGCAATGGTTAGTGAGAAACAGTTTCACAAATGAGGTAAAATTGTAATCTAAGATTATATTAGTAGTGAAAATAAACCTTTATAATAATTATAGCCACCATTTAAAGGGATCTTAATGTGCTTGATTTGAGGGCTTTTAATTCAATAATTCACTTAATTCTCACAACTGTATGGAAAAAGCACTACAGTTTTCCCCATTTCTCTTATTAGGAGACTAAGACACTGCTCCACTGTTCCATCGCTAATGAGCAGTGGAAAATTAGACTTAGTAGGAAAAGGATGAAGAACATGACTGAAAATTAAAGGACAGAATAAGTGTAGCTTGTAAATAAAAAGGGTAGAAATCTTGCAAGACAACATGTTTGCTGAAGACAAAAGACTGAATAAACAGGGAAGGGATCAAAAACAGTATCTTAAAGGTCAGGAAAAGAGAGTTACGTAGGTAGAAAACGATAAGCTACTGAAGATATGAGGGCAAAAAGACTGCTACAGTAAAGAGTAGTATCATGACACTTCTAGCAAACATAAACAGAAGGAAAAGACGCTGGATTCTGAGAAAGCTAGTATGACTTTCAACATTCTAGGTCACGGCCCAGCCACAGCAGAGCATGTTGGTTGATACTGCCATTGGATAGGATAAGGCTATGTGGGAGGCCCAGGTTTGATTCTGGCCCACCCTAGAAGCCAAGAGTGGCGGCACATATCTGTAGTCTGAGTTACTTAGGAGACTGAGGCAGGAGGGTCAAAAATTCATGGTGGGGCCCGCAGGTATTGTGGTGGTTGAGGCACTGAACTCCCACATGAACAACGATGGTTTAAATTCCAGAGCTGGTGGCTTGCTTTCTCACTTTCTCTCTCTCCCTCTCTGGTGGATTAAAATATAATAATAATAATTAATAAATGAAATTAATTTTTTTAAGTTAATTGCCAATAGACAACACAGTCAGATCCTGCCTGAAAGAGCCAGAGTAATTGCATATGACTATACTTAGAGGCTGAGGCAGGAAGACTGTGACACAAGACCCCATCTAAAATAAAACAAACAAAAAACAATTCTAGGCTCAGGAAACAAGTCCTGGGATTTAGGAAGAAAAGGGGATAAAATATAGATATGAAAGATAAAAATATAGACATGTTGAACAGGTTGATACAAGAGGTAAATGAAAAAGGTAGTATAAAGATGATGCCCAATTTGGGGCCAGCAGATGGCACAGTAGTTAGGTCACTGGATTCCCACATGGCTGAACACGGTTAGAGTCCCAGACTTAGTGACTTGAAAAATCACGCCAGGCATGTCTGCACATGTGCCCAAGATCCTGGGAGAAGAACAGAAGAAAAGGGATTGTGGTGTGGCCATTGCCTCTGGGGGTGATTTCTCACTTTCTCTCTCACTGTCTCTGTCTCTTTCTCTGGTGAGCACACATACCCTAAGGCAAAAACCTCATAAGGAATAAAAAGATAATGTTCAATTTAAGCCCTACGTGACCACCAGAAAAAGAAATTAGGACCATAAAAATGATCATTTTCATTTGGGGCATGGTAAGTTGAGGGGGGAGGATCAGAAGACCAGTAATAGAAAAGACATCAAGTGACTGGGAAAACAAGTAAGTAACAGGATTAGTTTTAAAGTGAACAAAATTGGGCAGAAGTTATAAAGATATTAAACAGGAAAGGAAATAGATTAAGCCACAATCAGCTGGTACCAGCTTTATACGAATAATTTTATAAAAAAAAGGGAAACTAAAAGCTAATGCAGAGGTTCCCAAACTATTTCCACTCAGGAAGTCCTTTAATTCTTAGTAAAGTTTTTAATGGACATCCATAGGCCAAAAGTAACAGTTAAATAGCTGATTTAAACAAGTATTGATAGCCTCAGAACTTAGCTTATTTCTGTTGGGAACTGTACAATTTCTGAAACCTTGGAATCAAATGTATACTACCACAACCATCATCTCCTGTTACAACTGATTTTCACATGAGATGTTTCATCTCTGAAAACACAGTTCAACAGTATAGCTTTACAAAGACAAGACACTGTAGAAAGAGACATAGGTATCTGAAGTTGAAACTGCTAAATACTTCAAACTAATAATAGCTCAAGCCTGAGTTCAAAGCTGCTCAGCACACAGTTTGGGAAACTAGGAGTTTCCACCCAAAAAGGGGTGGAAATAAGGTAATGGAGAGAAGCAAAAGAAAGTTCTTTGCACTGTTAGCCACAGGAGGGCAGTAAAATAGTGAGGCAGCACAACAGGAACTCAAGAGAGGTAAGAATCAAACCTTTCTGGACAGTGTGTAAGACCACTTAGTTCAAACCTAAAAGCCTTTTTTCTCATTATATTAAAGAAGAAGATCACTATATACAGTCATTTAGCTCTCCTCTGAATCTCCTTTGCCCACCCACTCATGATGGTAGCCAACATTTTTACAGTTGCCAAGCAGTTTACTACTTTGCATACATCTTATTCAGTCTTCACAACAATTTTATAAAAGTGAGGCTCAAAGAAATTTTAAACAATATAATTATTAATGGCAAACACACCAGGAATCACACCCAGATCTGACTCCAATGCCAACGGTCTTTCCTATTCTGCTCACAAGCATCAGGCCTTTCAACAACAGCCAGGTCAAGTAGAGAACAGATATTGTGTTCCCTTACCATACTGAGAAAGGCACTGGAAAAAATGAACTACTCCTTAACTAGCCCCTAAAATATGTTATGAACTCCAAACGCAGGACATTTGTCAGAGCAAAGCAAGCCTTAGGCGCTTATCTAGCCAACAAGTCCTACAGCTGTCCTTGTCCTGTACAGGTAAATTCCAAGTACTATTAATATTAAGGCAACTGCTCGACACATCTAATTTATAGATATGTTACCCACCAACATTTAAGTATATGTGCAAGCAAGTGATCCTCACACCTGAAGTGGCAAAAGGTGAGGTGCATGGGGGGAGGCCAAAAGTTGATTATTTATTTGCAAATCTGTTACATGTTAGAATAGTTGCAGCGGCCAACAACTTACTTGTACAAACCTATTATGAAACCAAAAGCAATGGTCATCTCTCCTATTCCCACTTCTAGTTTCCTTCTTTATATTTCTCCTCCCCTCTACGAGGCACTCAGCCACTCCTATCCTCTGATTCAGAGAAGTGCAGTTTCTCCTGACAAATTACTAATGACAGAAACCAAACTGGGTAAATCCAACTGACCCAGCAAGCTTAGGCAGATATAATAAAACCATCCTGGAAGCATTTAATGTGGTAGCAGAAACTCCTGCAAGAACAGCTAATGCGTTCTCTCAGTATCTCTTATTCTAAATACTCTTTTTAAAAGATAAAGGATTAGTCTACTAGAGGAAAAAAGGGTAACAGATAACGTTTTATTTTACTCTGCAAAGCCACACTATCTGTAAAACCAATTAGAAATGTTTCTTTTTTAAAAAAGAATTATTTTATTTATTTATTTTAATTTGACCAGCGAGAGAGAGAGAGAGAGAGTGAGAAGGTAAGCCACCAGGTCTGATACTCAACCAGGGCAAGCCATGTGGGAGTCCAACACCCTTAACCAGCACGCCACCTGCTGGCCCCTAAAAATGTTTCTTAACTGAGAGGACAGTAAACAACTCAAAATACCAGCCCAACATTAAAAGTTCAGCCCTGCCATTTTCAGAGGAGTAAGCAACAAAAAGCCCTATCTGCACACGCTTTAAGCTTCCTACGCACACACGAGCAGCTCCCGACACCCTTGTCTTTACTGCTGTAATAAAAGATAGCGGCCAGGAGGATGGGCATACCACCGTCGCGGGAAGGGAGGAAGGGCCTCTTCTTGCAGAAGACAAACAGTTCATATCATGTTATCTTGCCTGCTTCTCCAACCTAAAACAAAACAAAACCCGGCGGTTACTACCACAGACGTCCAGGGGAATAAATGCTCTTTCCAGGCTATTTAAATGGCCAGAAAAACCTAAGAGATACAAGGAAGGGGTGAAAGGCTATAAGGCACACAAGGATGCAAATGTCAACAGTAAGGCACTGTCTTAGGTTTCGTCTTAAAGAGGAAGATTTTTCTGGCTGAGAAGTCTACTGCTCCTAGCAGCGGAAAGGCGGGGAGCAGGAGGTGCGAGGAGGGTAGACAGGCAACTGCCGCTCCCACCGTAAGGGCAGGCAGCAATGAACACCCACCGGCTGCAGGGATCAGACGACAAGGGCGCGCCCCTAAGTCCGCAGGGGCTGTTCCTTCCCGGCACCCCGGGCGAGCCAAGGTCCGCGAAGCCCGGGAGCCGGCACGGGTCCGAGCGTCCGCCAGGCTTGGACCTCGGGGGCCCTCCCGTGCGGGCTGGGCTCCCACTCACATCCCTCGCGGCGAGGACCGGGCCTCCCCTGCGCGGAGGCAGCCCTACGCGGAGGCAGCCCTCCGCCGGACACGCGCAGCAAGCCGGGCCCAGGGGCCCCAGGGACCAAGGGGGCCGAAGCGACCGAGGCGGCGGCGCGAACTCCGGAGCCAGCCGGACGCCGGCCCAGCCTGTCAGCGCCGAGGGAGGAAGGCCGTGAGCGGCGGCGGCAGCTGCCCTCTTCTGCTCCTCTTCCTCTCTCCTTCCTGCAGCCCACACCACTCCCACTTCGGGCAGCCGGGAAGCCCGTCACTGCCGTTGTCTCCACCCTCCCC
>NW_006159849.1:778004-809101 GCF_000334495.1 Tupaia belangeri chinensis
ACCGCGGCCTCGCAGCGAGCCGGCAGGTGCGCGTGGAGATCCCTGGGGCAGCGCGAGGCCTGAGCGCGCGAGGAAGCAGAAATGGCCATGGCCTGCTGAGCTGAGGCCTAGCAAGGGCTCGGTCCTGGATCTGGGCCCAGTCCTCTCCAAATGGGCGTGTGCGCGTGTGTGGCCGCCGCTTGCGGTGGAGGCGGCTGGAAGTGAGTCAGCCTGGCTGGGAAGGCGCCCCCTCCGAGCAGCCCGGTACTGAGGGTGGCGGGGCTGCCTCCGGGCGGAGACTCCCCTCCCACGCCCTACTGTCCCCCTTCTGCTTTCGCTTCCAGGTTCCGGGTATTGCAGACCTGTTCTTTCCCCAGCTCAGGCTCTAGGCCTAGGGGAAGTTGCACCCAGGGCCCGAGCGACGTGTTTGCACGCGCCTTTCCGTGGCCGTGCAATCCAGAGCGCCTGACTCCAATCAGCCAGCTCTACTGGAAAGGGGTGAGAGTGGGATGAGGCGCCCAGCTACGTGCGAGTTGACACCAGGCCCGGCGAATTAGGAGAAACAACTATTACTGTCCTCAGGAACCTCATTCATTCGTTCAGATATTTAGTGAGCGTCTACTTGGTTCTAGATTGTATTCCATCCCACCGGTACTAGATGGACACAACCCGAATACTTCTTTCCCTGGAGCTTGTATTCTGATGGAACTGACAAAAATGCGTTTTAAATACATAATATGCTGGTTGTGTAATTACCACTAAGAAAAATAATACAAAGTAATGGAATAGAAAGTGAGGAGGAGGTGTACTACAATAACGAGACCAGCAGAGACCTGAAAAGATGAGAATGAACCAGTCCTCAAGATGATCGGGGAAAGCTTCAGGCAGAGGGTCTAGCAGAGGGAAAGTCCCTGAAAAGTGCATGTACTTGGCAAGTTCCAGGACTTTAAAACAGGTCACTGTGGTTGGAGAGCAGAGAAGGGAGCAGTAATAGGAGGTGATGCCAAGAAGTGGCTGGGGACCAGACATGTAGAGCATTCCCTCATCCGGAATGAAGTGATGCATGTTACAACTCCTGTTTCCACATACACAAATGGTGTTGCTATTCAGGTCTATCTTGTATTTAATGGTTTCTTTAAATAAACCTCACCAAAGCAACTCCTGCATTTTTTTCTTACATAAGCCCCATTGCAAAAGGTCTTTGAGCAAATGATAGCAGGATAGGAAATGACTTGAATTCACACTACTTTAAAGTAAGGAATAAACTAGAGCTTTTTTTTTTCAGAAGAGGGAGGGATTTACAGGGCAATTGCATTTCTATGTCTTAGGGGCAAAATAAGCTAGAGAATTTTTTTTTTTTTTTTTTTTTTTTAAGAAATTAGAAGTAGGAATTGTGACTGAAGGGCAAATCCAAAAGCTGCTTAGAATGTTCAGGCTGAAATTACAACTAGCAACTATCAAAACCATTACCTTTTCCTGCAAAAAACTGTTAGTGGTGTAGAAGCTACAACAAAACACAGACCTCCTCCAAGAAGTGCTTGAAGGTGGCCTTAATGTCATGGCTAAGATAAAAAGCATCGGAACTGTTGAAATGGAAACATCGTTTGTGAGGGAGAAAATGACTATTTCAGAACTCTGAAACCGGGAAGGTACATTCATTACAATGATGTCTTTGTATTTTGCATTGATGTGTTTATTCAACTCTATTCAGCTAGGTATGGTATCTGTTCCTATTCATTGTCTGTTCTCAGAGAAAAGCCTTTTAAAACCAGTAAATACTGAGGATTTTTGTGGGGGAAGGAAAATTTGGTGATGGAAGATCATTTAACATGATATCAAGAAATAAGAAATGTGAACTGGATGGTAACACATTTAAATTCAAAACTGATTGTGAAGCCAAACCCAAAGGTAAAAGTTAACAGGAGTCAACTGTGGGGCTATACGTAATGTAACAACAAATATATAGTATTCATAATCTTTTGGAATTGAGGAATCCTCTGTCTACCCCCAAAAAAAGATGCAGTGATTTCCTTAGTGTTATTCGGAGAGTGAAAGCCTCTCTCCTTACTAAGATATGATTTTAAACCAAAACAGCCCTGGAATGTCAAGCTTTTTACACAGTATTAGAAAACCTCTGAGTTTTTTATGTGATTCTTGGTAGCAGTGTAGCTAGAAATTTGTTCTCAAGGACAAACATTTCAGAAAGTTTCCCCTATTCTTTGGTAATAATGAAAGAGAATTCCAAGGAATTCGACCAAGTCTTTTATGACATTCTTTACCATGATATCAAGAAACAAGAAATGTGAGCTGGATGGTAACACATTTAAATTCAAAACTGATTGTGGAGCCAAACCCAAAGGTACAAGTTAACAGTAGGAGTCAACAGTGGGGCTGAATGTAATGTCCTGCCACAAGATTCTGTCCCTATAGAGCCCAGCATTGGTTTTTGTCTGCAACTCCCCAAACTCACCACCAGAATAAATGAGGCCATGCTTCTGTATTTTTTTAAAAAAAATTCTTAAGTGATTTTAATGCACAGACAAGGCTGAAATTTATGATCGAAAGTTTAAGAAATTGGGTGCCAGCATTTTGTGTGGCGGTTAAGAAGCTGAACTCCCACAGCTTGAGTCCCAGACCCCATGGCTTGAAAATCACACCAGGTGAGACCTGCAGATGGCGTAATGATTATGTTGCTGGAATCCCACAACCATGGTGTGAGTCCCAGACCTGGCAGCTTAAAACTCTCACCAGGTGTGCCCAAAATCCCAAGAGGAGAATGGTTTGCAAACTGACCATCTCCCCAGGGCATGATTTCCTCACTTTCTGCCTTTCTGTCTCTCCAGTGAGTGCATGGGCCCTATGGCTAAGATTTCTCTTAAAATACTAAATAAATTAATAAATAAGTTTAAGATCAAGAGTCCAGTTGATCCAGCTTTCAATCACAGCTTTCACCAAAGAAGTCATTTCATTTTTTTAAACCTGTTTCCTCATCAGTATAATTAGAATAATAATGGCTCCCTTGGAGGAACACTTTGAAGAGTAGGTGAAAAAGCATTTTAAAACCCTTAACAGAGTTAAATTCCTATCATGGCCATGGTAGGGCCAACTTATAGATATCACTGAACTGGAAGGTCTAAGAAAAGTGTTGGATTTTATTAGTAGCCCAGAAGCATTTGTCGTAATTCACTGCACTACACAGAACTGTGTGGGCTATGATGATAAGGGCTGAGTCGTAATGGAGATAAATGCAAAGATCGCATTTGGATTTTTTTTTTAAACTGTCATTGAGAGATAATGAAAACATCATTCTTAAGGGCAGCATAAACATGAGAGTGAAGAAAGATGCAGGAAAGCCCCTGGGAGGGGGAACTGGCTCAAGTGAAGGACTGGGGATAGATGCAAGAGTCTCTTTGTTTCTTTCCTATATGGTAAATGTACTTTTCTGAAAACAGAAGGAAAGTAGCTATGGAGAAAAACGGATTAATTTCAGGTCTAGGATTATAATCTGATTTATTCCAGGTCCTGCAAAGGCAGGAGGCATGAATCAGGTAGGCGAGCAAGGGCCATTTTTTAACTTTAAGTCATCTGTATATTTTAGCAACATTCATTTCAAAATTTAGTTCCCGAAGCCAGCAAGTGGCATAGTGGTTAAGGTGCTGGACTGCCACAAGGCCAACTGCAGTTTGACTCTGGGACCTGAGGCTTGAAAATAACGCTGGACAGGAGACCAGCAGGTGAAGTAGTGGTTAAGGCCCTGGACTCCCACATGGTTGACAGCAGTTTGAGTCCTGGACCTGGTGACTTGAAACTCATACTGTGTATGTGTACATGTGTGTCCAAAATCCCAAGAGGAAAATGGAGAAGGGATTGTAGTATGGCCATCCCCCCATAGGATGATTTCTCACTTTCTCTCTATCCCTCTCTCTCTCTGTCTCTGGCAAGCCCATGCATTTTACAGCAGAACAAACAAACAACAAAAACTCTCTTAAAAAAAAAAAAAGGAAATCATGCTGGATGCATGTGCATACGTGTCCAAAATCCAGAGAAGAGAATGAAGAAGGGACTGGGTGTGGCCATCCCTGCCCCCCTCTAACAACCTCACATGCCCTATAGCAGAAAATCTCTCTTAAAAAATTAGTTTCCTATAAATAAGAAATTTCCCAAAACTTCCTCAACATTATAGCATATCTCGTCTCTTCATCAATCCTCTAATCTTTCCTTATAGTCACTGAAGAAGATGTTCCTGGTGAGCAAGTCTCTTCTTTCCTTGATAAGTAGATAAGTTAAACTTTGGTATATGAAAACTAAAACAATCTCCCCCTGTGTAAGCCAGAAATCAGTAATGTCTTCCTAGTAAGTTTAATTATTTCACGGAATATGTGAATTACCAATTATAACAATGTTCTGGTTTTTTTTTTAATTATTTAAGATTTTTATCATAGGGTGCATATACTTGTCAGAGAAAGACAGAGGGAAAGTGAAAAATCACCCCCTTCGGGGGATAGCCATGCTACAATCCCTTCTCTTTCATTCTCTGGAGATTTGGGGTATTACAGACACATGCCCGGAGTGGTTTTCAAGTCACCAGGTCCAGGACTTCAACTGCAGACAATCACATGGGAATCCAGGGCTGTAACCACTACACCTGCTGGCCCCACTATATTCTACTTTTAAAAGATTGTTTTAACTTAAAAACATTAGAGATATAGTTGCCCATATACTAAAAATATTTCTCTTTGTAAAAGGACTCCAAGATTCCAAGATTCACTCTAATTTTTGTTTAATTGCCAGAAGATACATATGCTCACCAGAGAAGGAGAGAGAGAAATGGAGAGGGAAAGGGAGAAAAACACCCCCCATGGGATATGGTCATGTTGCAATCTCTTCTCCATTTCTTTATCCTGTCAGGATTTGGAGCATGGATACACATGTTCCCAGGGTGTTTTTCAGGTTGCCAAGACTGCCATTGAAACCACAGTTGGCCATGTGGGATCTACCTCCTTTAACCACTAACCCACAGGGCTGACCGTTATTCTTTAAGTTTTTTTTTTTTTTTTTTTTTTCATTTCTTTCCTCCATGAGCCACAGAGAGAAAAAGAACACCCCCAACACAACAGGGTCTTTACACCACAGTCCACCTCCAACTTTCAGTCAGCCCCAGATTATGGGCATATGCATGCCCAGCATACTCAGAGAAGTCTCTGGAAGCAAACCTGAAATCTTCCCATGTGGGTCAGCCTCGCAGAACACTGCACCACCATCTAGCCTCAAGACTCACTCTTAAAAGAAATTCCCCTGCCAAAATTGTTAGTTTACAGAGCATTAATTTCTGAGTTCTAATTTATATTAAAGACCTGCCCTCTTTTTCTAAGAACTATTTTCTTTGCCCTGAGTAACCAGCTTCTAGCACCTCTATCACAGTTTATGACCCTGCTTCCCAACCCCCTTGATTGGAGCACAAGTGGACACCTGACTAAAGCTGAGCCAGAGTCTTCTCTCCCAGGAAATTTGGAATTTGGATCCACAGACAGCAGATCAGGGGCCAGACAGTGGGTGGCATAGTAGTAAAATCAAATGCCCTGAGTGGCATTGTGAAGGTTCTAGTTTTACATCCAGAGACCTCCCTGCATATGCTGGGGAGGTGTAGGCCTGTAACCTGAGGCTGACTGAAGCTGGGAGTGGATCATGGTCCTAGACCCTGTTGAGGGTGCTCTCTTGTTCATGGAAGGAAAAAAAAAATTAAAGAGTAAAAATACAGTAGATCAGATTTTTCTGTCCACTTGAAATGAGGTACCCATGCTCTAAAGCTAAGGCTGCCATTGTGACGTTGCCATCTATGTTGTGCATGGAGTGGCAAAGAAAAAGCTGATTTGGTGCCAGCCTGTGGTGTGGTGGTTAAGGTGGCTGGAAATCACATGGCCAACAATGTGGTTTGAGTTCTGGACTTGCCAGCTTGAAAAACATACTAGGCACATGTGTATGTGTCCCCAAAATTGCAAAAGGAGAGAGCAATGGAGGAGACAGAATCGCGACATGACTATTCCCCATGGGGAGTGCTTTCGTGCTTTCTCTCTCTCTCTTTCTCTCTCCAGCAGTGCACATGCCCTCTGGCAAGAAGAAAAGAAAGAAAAAAGCTGATTAGCTGTAAGAAAAAAAAGTAACAGACAGAAGAGAAAGTCACCATAGCTTTTCAGTTTCCCCTTCTTTATAAGGCCCAGCAATACTTCCTGTATTTGGTATCTTGAAAATACTTTTCTTTGTGAAATTGTGGGTTTTTTTTTTTTTTTTTCTTTTTTCTTTTGTTGGAGAGGTGTTTTTTTTTGGTTTGTTTTTTGTTTTGTTTTGTTTTGTTTTGCTATAGGGCGCATGCGCTCCCCAAACAGACAGAGACAGACAGAGAGGCAGAAAGTGAGAAATCACCCCCCAGGGGGGATGGCCATGGCGCAATCCCTTCTCCTCCATTCTCTCGGGATCTTGGGCATGCACGCACACGCGCCCGGCATGAGTTTTAAGCCACCAGGTCCGGGACTCAAACCGTGGTCGACTACATGGGAGTCCAGCAACATAGCCATTATGCTAACTGCTGGTCCCAGGATTCTTTTTTATTCTTAAGTTTGAGCTAGTAGTGTCAGAGTAATTTTTGCAGCTGAAATACCCAACGGAAAGACAGAAAATACTCTCAAATTTCAACAAGAAAAATATATGTTTTTATTAAAGGGCACATGTACTCACAAGAGAGAGACAGGGGAAGAGGGAGAAAGCACCCCTCCCACAAACACCACCAAGTGGAACCTGGTCACACCACAAGCCCTTCTCTTCCATTTCTCCATTCTCTTGGGATTTGAGGCACACACATACGCATACCGGACATGTTTTTCAAGCTGCCAGTGCCAGAACCTGAACCATGCAGTCAGCCATGTGGGATCCAGCTCCCTTAAAAATCAGGCCATGGAGGCAGTCCGGAAAAATGAACGTTTTTTAGAAATCCAATTTACCCACAAATTTTAGAAGTCTATCCAATCATAAAGCCAAGCAGAACTATGTAAATTATTAGTCCCAATCTGAAATATTACATCAAGCCCGGATTTTAGCAGATGTTGAGTACAGTGGCTATTTCCTAAAGAGAAGTTTTTCTCACTACCACTCCTCTTCCTCCTGATCACAATACCTCTCACCGCTGTTCTGTTTCCTTTTCTCATTTCTTCATTCTATTTTCTCTTTAACTTGATAATTTCACAAATTTTCTAGACTGAACTGTGGCTGTAGTATTTGCTATGGTCACTCCACTCCTCCACTAGCTACATTACTGACCAAAGAAAAATCTGATTTGATATCAAAGTATCATGCCAGTGTGTTGGAACACTGTGTATTTCAGTTTCACCTGCAGAATATGTAACTGGACCAGAAAATGCAGCATGAAATAATTCTGGATTTTAACTCCAACTTCTGCTTGACTATATACTCTCAAATGCCCCTAATTTATTCCTAACCAGATTTTTTTCTTCCCTGTCATCTTATTTTTTTCTCTGATGCCTTCTCTTTCTGAGGTTTTGAGGCTGTACCTCTTTATTGCTACATCATGAGAGCTGGTCAAAGAAAAAGCAGATACTTTCCTCCCGGAAGAGACAGTACTGTTGAGTGAACGTCCACTTTAGGGCGATGTTACTTTTTCCTCATTTCTTTCCTATCAACTGTCTTCTAGACCTAAGATCCACATAATGACCTATGCCTGAATTTGTTTACCTGAAATTTGCTTTTAAAAAACTAAAACAATGCCTATGTCTCTCTGGGCCATTATTGAGATTACTGTAACTAGATGACTACGAAGTGTTGTAAAGCGCACTGAATCAAAGTCTTAGACAAAAGCCATGCATGTTATTAACAACTGATCACATTTGAACCCATCTATTATGGGTTGAATTGCATCCCCCAAAAGCTATGTTGAAATAGAACCACTGGTACCTTTGAATGTGACTTAATTTAGAAATTCGGTAGTCTTTGCAGATGTAATCAAGTTAAATAAGATAGGGTGAGCTCTAACCCAGTATGACCGGTATACTTCTGAGAACAGACACGCAGGGAGGAAACAGCTATATGAAACCAAGGCAGAGACTGCAGTGATGCATCTACAGTGGGACTGGAAGAGGCTGGAAGAGACAATGAAGGAACCCCCAGAGACTTCAAAGAGAGCACAGTCTGCCAACACCTTAATTTGGGAAGTCTAGACTACAAAACTGTGAAAATAGATTTCTGTTGATTTAAGCCACCTAGCTTATGGTACTCCACTATAGCAGTCTAGGAAACTATTATAATACACTGCCCTAACATTCCTCAGGCTGAAACAAAATCCTCAAGAATAAGTTTCTCTTCTCCCATCCACACCTTTTACTGTTTCCCAGTGAACAGTCCATTCTGGAGGGGAAAAAACAGTTTCTTTGTTTTCATTTCTTTCCCTTTTTTTGTGTTTATTAATATGTCCCATGCTGGGGCCAGCAGCTAGTGTGGTGGTTAAGGGCACTGGACTCTCACATGGCCGACTGCAGTTCGATTCTCAGACCTGGCAGCTTGCTTTCTCGCTTCCCCTCTGTCTCACTCTTGCTCTGTCTCTCTCTGATCAAATTAAAATAAGTAAATAAATAAATAAAGTTAAAAAAAATCATTATTTTAAAAAATATGTTCTGGGACCAGCAGTTAGTGTAATGGTTATGTTGCTGGACTCTCATGTTGTCGACTGCAGTTTGAGTCCTGGACCAGGTGGCTTAAAACTCACGCTGGGCACGTGTGCATGCGTGCCCAAGATCCCAAAAGGAGAATGGAGGAGAAAGGATTGCAGTGTGGCCGTCCCCCCTGGGTGGTGATTTCTTGCTTTCTGTCTCTCTGTCTCTGTCTGTCTGGTGAGTGCACACACCCTATAGCAAAAAACCTCTCATATACATATATATATATATATATATCCCATGCTTTTTTATTTAAAAACAAAGTGATGAATGTTGGCATGAAAATCAAGACCATCATTTAACTTCACCTTCACTCTAATCAGTTCCCCCAAAACTCCATTGGGATTACCCTTTGTGTTCCCAATTCCTTCCTTAGTGAATGATGAACTTATTTCCCAAAGTCCTGGCAGTACTGCAGCTTTTTTCTCTAGTTTCTCCCTGCTTCTTGCTCACATTCCTAGGAAGGGCAGGCATCTAAGTTTGAATGTATGGGAGAGCCCAGAGCGGTGACAGAGACAGAACTGCTTCCCCCTCAGGGAAAGGGACTGAGGAGTGCAGTAATGAAATGAGGCTTCCATAGACTGTGGTATCAAAAGTGGACTCTAGGGCCAGAGACAAGGACACTAGTCCCCTTAAGAAAGGAAACCCAGCAGTCTCAAAATCTCGTGAATTTTGTTCGATCTCTTGCCTTTCTGCCAGAGGTTACAGAAGCTCAGAGCTTCAATATGTGGACCCGAGGAGAGTCTCAGCTTTGCATATCCTTAAGATTTTCATTGTTGCCAGCTTCCTTCACCCACTTCTGCAGACGAGAAAAAACTTGCACGTGTACTTGAAAGGGAGCTGAAGAGCTTCAAAACAGCAGATGGTCATTTGGCCAAACACCTTCTCTAAGAGAATTCCTAGGGTGAGCCCCACATCAGCCTGAATATATCCCAGAGTGATCTTCTGCTTCAAGAGCTTGGCAAATTGCTGTAATTCTTTCTGTAGAGCTTTCATGTCCTGGGACCCTTCAGGGTTTTGCTTCAGCTTCACGTCACCAGGAGAGGCAGCACAGGGCTCAGGGGAAGCCCCCTCAGAATTGCTCTTCACCCCAGCTCCCACCTAGCCCTCAGGCTGGGAGGTCTCCAAGCCATCTTGGGGCACTAGCGTCACTCCAACTAGAGGTTCAGAATATGCTCCCACCCCCTCAAGAACTCATGGGAGGGGGACCAGCAATTAGCGTAATGGCTATGTCGCTGAATTCCCACGTAGTCAACCGCGGTTCGTGTCCCGGACCCAGTGGCTTAAAACTCACACCGGGCGCGTGTGCGTGCATGCCCAAGATCCCGAGAGGAGAATGGAGGAGAAGGGACTGCGGCATGACCATCCCCCCTGGGGGGTGATTTCTCGCTTTCTGTCTCTCTGTCTGTCTGGCAAGCGCATGCACCCTATAACAAAAACCTCTCAAAAAAAAAAAAAAATTCAAGGGGGGAGGGAATGGGGGAATCCCCCACACATCACAGAGTCTGCCTACCCCCGGCACCCTATAACAAAAACCTCTCAAAAAAAAAAAAAAATTCATGGGGGGAGGGAATGGGGGAATCCCCCACACATCACAGAGTCTGCCTACCCCCGGCCCAGATTCTTGGCCAAGACTGAATCCTGGAGGGCCACAGAAGCTAAGCTAGGTATGAGGATCAACCCAGCCTGGCTCAGGTACCCATGGTCCATCACCTCCACCACCTTGCAGGATGAGAGAAGGCCAAAGTCTGACACTGGATGTCCAGTAATCAGGAGGGAAAGTGCCCCAAGCAGAAGCCTGGAGGAATTAAGGGCTTGCCAAGGGACTGCTAAAACTTCTCTCCCTCCCCTGTCTCACCCACTAGCCTTAACCTCTGGCCTTCTGGGTCCGTCCTTATTTTCTTCTTAATGGTGCTTCTGTTTACTTTTTAATTTTTTACTGTCATCTTTGTTACAGATCAAGCACTAAATGATATATTGATAATAGTCCTGAGGCAAACTTTTGGGGCTGAGTACTCTAATACTACAAGAATTTTAGTATCATGTGGTTTCCACTCATTGCCAATTCAGCTCTTTTACTACTCACAGGAAATGTTCTGGGAATCAACAGCATTACAAGTAATACAATTGTTAGTAAGAATGATGACTTTGGAAAATTTTGAAAATAACTTCTAATTACTGGAATTGACATTGTTTTTTTTCTTTTTTGGAGACATTTTTTTTCTATAAGGCGCACATGCTTGCCAGAAAGACAGAGACAGAGAGACAGAAGGCGAGAAATCACCCCCCAGGGGGGATGTCCACACCACAATCCCTTCTCCTCCATTTTCCTTTCGGGATCTTGGGCACGAATGCACATGCACCTGGTGTGAGTTTAAGCCACTGAGTCCAGGACTCAAACTACGGTCGACTACATGGGAGTCCAGCAACATAGCCATTACTCTAAATGCTAGTCCCAGAAATTTACATGTTTTAAGACTCATGAAAACCTACTGTTGTACATTTTATCCTTATTAAACCATCCCCAAAGGGGAATGGCCACACTGTAATCCTTTCTCCTCCATTCTCTCAGGATCTTGGGCACGCATGCACATATGCCTGGTATGAGTTTTAAGCCAGCGGGCCTGGGACTTGAACTGCGGTCAACTATGTGGGAATCCAGCAATGTAACCATTACACCATCTGCTGGTCCTAAGCAACCTACTTTTTAAACTTTATAATGAAACAGTAATACATAATACACATTTACATAAAACATTAATACAATGAAAAATTTAGATTTCTAAATTTTGCATTTACAAACTGCTTATTTTGTATTATGGATATACTTCATAGGCACAAAAATATTTCCTAGAATATACATTTAGAAATAGACTCTCTGAACAAAGGAAACACATATTTTAAATTTGTTGGCTCTTGCCAATTGACTTTCAAAAAACTTTCATGGTAGTATAATAATGCCCATTTCTTTATAATCTCATTAAGTCTAGATATTACGAATCTTTAATTTGAAGTCATCCTATTCCAAATCATATATATGCCAATAGTTCAACAAATATTTATTAAACATCTGTTATGTGACAGGTACTCTGGAAATGCTATGTACTCATTGCTGTGTTCTGTAGCCACCATTCCACTTACCCTTGCCTCCGTAATTTAACATGAACATATTTTTAAATTGACATAATAAGATTATAACATTCAACTATACTGATCAACCAAGTAATTACTCAATCACATTCAAATATATATTTGAATGATAGCACTTCCCTGCACCATATTTCTTATGGAAAAAAATAATTCCTATGGAAAACGTTGGTGAAATACAAAGATTGTTACTAGCTGGGAGACCTTGAAAAGTTATTTGAGCTTTCGGAACTCCTGTTTCCTAGTATCCACAATGAGAAAAAAAGGGATACTTACTTAGATGTTGGGATTGATTTTAGATCTAATGAGATAGCATATAGAAAACACTCAACAAATTCCTGTTGAAAATAACAGATAACACCAGAGTGCATGCAACACACCAGGCTTTGTTCAAGGGCTTTATTTTTATTAAATCATTTGAGCATCACTGCATCTCTATGATGTGGTTATTTTCATTCTTTCTTTTTCAAGTAAGAAATGAGGACACAGAAAAAAACCTTTCCAGGACCTCTCAGAAATCCTACAAGGTCAAGATTGAACTCCAAATAGCCTGGCTTCACATATAACTCTCCTAACCACACTCTTCTGTTTCCTGAATAGACAAGTGAGCAATAAATATCATTTCTTCTCTCACTTTTAGCAGAGTCTATACAAATACACATTGCTGGGGCCAGCAGGTGGCATGGTGGTTAAGGTACTGGACTCTCACATGGTTAACCATGGTTCAAGTCCCAGACCTGGTGACTTGAAACTCATGCCAGGTGTGTGTGCGTGCATGCCCAAAAATCTTGAGAGGATAATGGGAGAGAAGGGATTGTGGCATAGCCATACCCCTTGGAGGGGGGGGGGTGATTTCTCACTCTGTCTCTCTGGCAAGGGCACATGCCCTATATAAAAAAATCTTATATATATATATATATGCCTGCAGAATTTTAAATATGAAAATCGAAGGCAATTCACTAAATTTTTAAGTTTTATATTATAATAACATATAGGAATCAGGCAACATTATTTATGTATGATGGGTAACAAAGGCTTCTACCCTTGAGTAGATCCTTGTTTGGTGAAACAACTCCCAAATTCTAGATTGTAAAGCAGTGGCTCTCGGAATGTGGTCCACAAACAGAAAGCATCAGCATTACCTGGAAACTTGTTAGAAATTGTGTAAATTCTTTTTACTTTTTTCTTTGACAGGGTCTCACTGTGTCGTGATTCTCCTGCCTCATCTTCCTAAGCAGCAGGCACTTCAGGTGTCCCTCACATTCAACCACCTGGCTTTTAGGGTGGGCAGGAAATCAAACCAATATCTCACATGTGGCCTCAACATGCTGAGTAGCAGCATGGACCAGGACCTTGTCAAGTATTCTTGATTGCTGTATTTGTTTGAATGTAGTTACTGTAGAATAGTTAGACAATATGGGAGCAGTACAACAAATATAAATCAAATAGTACTGAATACATTTAGTACAAATGCAACAAAGTCTAAAATCACTAAGTATGATTCTGAAGAGCCTTACAAATCCTAAGGATCATTAATTGGATACAATCATCATGTCTGACTATAGGTCTACAATTTGAGAACATTGCCTGCAATGAGGAGGCAGCCCAAGTAACATTGTTTCTTGTCCTGTGGGGAAGAGACTATTGCATAAGAGTCTAAAAAGGCCCTTGGAGAACATGTGCAGAACATAAAGGAGAGAACCATATTTGTTTCACTCCCCACTGTATATCTTGTATATCACAGTAGGTGCTAAACAAATGCTGTTGTATAAATGAATTAGTGCATAAGAACAGTGGCAGGACAAAATGAGGGTTAGTGGTCAAATCCTCTGCACTAATAATCTAAGCTTTCAGGAAACAAATTTACTACTTAACTCCCTGAGCAGATATCTGGACACGGAAGGAATTTACCTTAAAGGAAGGATCTGAGATACAGAGGTTTAGGCTGAATAAAATGACTGAGCATCAGGTGTGATGAGTGATAACTTAGTTCTGCATAGGATGGTGTTGCTCCAGGTTGCTCTGCAGCCCAGTCATCTACCACATGGCATCAGTCAGGAAGGGAAAGGGAGAAATACCTGCAATTAAGAGCATGCCAAGGGATCAGCAGTTAGCGTAATAGCTATGTCTCTGGACTCCCATGTAGTTGACTGCGGTTTGAGTCCTGGATCCGGTGGCTTAAACTCACATTGGGCGCACTTGCAGGCGTGCCCAAGATCCCGAGAGGAGAATGGAAGAGAAGGGATTGTGGTGTGGCCATCCCCTCTGGGGGGTGATTTCTCACTTCCTGTCTCTGGTGAATGCATGTGTCCTATAGCAAAAACAAAACAAAAAAAAAAAAAAAAAAAAAAGAAAAGAGCATGCCAAAAACAAACAAAGAAAAGAAAGAAAAGTAAAGAGCATGCCAAAAACAAACAAAAAACAAACAAAAAACCCACACTTGTTTGTCCAGGGCCTTTGTAAGAAACTGAGAGGTCAAGAAAGGCCTGTTTGTGGCTCAGTTATAGAATGCAGCCAAGGAAGTACTCCACTGGAAGACCTGGGACTAAAGTTGTAGAAAGCACAGTTGATGCTTCAGGGAAGTCAATGTGGGTAATTTTAAGAGAAATAACAGTAATCACAGGGGTAGCCAGAAATCAGAGCAGTGACCTTTCGCTGACTCCATCCTCCACCTTCCCAGGTTTTGACTAATTCATTATCTCCTTTCAGGTATGATCCAATTGAAATTGCGATGTCCAGGCCGGCCATGGCCTAGTGGTTAAGGGAGCTGGATCCCACATAGTCAACTACGTGGTCTAGCACCTTAACCACTACACCACCCACTGGCCCCTTTTTTCATTTTTTAAAATTGTCTGAGGTATGTGTACTCACCAGAGAGAGAAAGAAAAAGCACTCTCTAATAGGGCATGGCCAAGCCACAATCCCTTTTCCTCCATTACTCCTTCCTGTTTTGGACCTAGTATATTTTTCAAGCTGCAGGGGTTGGGATTCAAACAGGGTTGGCTGTGTGTAATCTGTCTCCCTTAACAGTTAGGCTACGGGCCAGCCCGGCACTACACTGTTATATGACTGGCAATGCAGTAGGTTTGTTTATACCAGCGTCATCTGAATATGCAAGTTGTGTGTTATGCTATGATGTTACAAGGGCTAAGATGTAACTGGGTGATAGGAGTTTTTCAGCTCCATTATACTCTTATAGGATCACTGTCACACATACAACCCACTGTTGATCAAAATTTTATATGGCACATGACCAGAGTCAAAAATGACTCCAAGTTTTTGGTCTGAACTGCTATAAGGATGTTGTTTTCAACTAAGATGAAGTCTGGGTAAGAAGAAGGTTTAAGAGTTCAGTTTTGGGGAACCAGCAGTTAGCGTAATGGTTATGTCGCTGGACTCCCATGTAGTCGACCGCGGTTTGTGTCCCGGACCGGGTGGCTTAAAACTCACACCGGGCGCGTGTGCGTGCATGCCCAAGATCCCGAGAGGAGAATGGAGGAGAAGGGATTGCAGTGTGACCATCCCCCCAGGGGGTGATTTCTCACTTTCTATCTCTCTGTCTCTCTGTCTGGCGAGCGCATGCGCCCTATAGCAAAAACCTCTAAAAAAAAAAAATAAGAGTTCAGTTTTGGACATGATAAGTATGAGAAGTTTATTAGGTATGGAAGAAGAAAAGTTAAATATATGAGACTTACATTTGGGAGAGATATCTGAGCTAGGGATATAAATTTGGCAATCATCAGCATATAAATGATATTTCAAACCATGAGATTAGGTGAAATTATGAAAATAAATGTATCATAGATATAAAAGAGAAGAGATCTGGGGACCAGCAAGTGGCATGGTGTTAAGATGCTGGACACTCCTACATGGATGACAACAGTTTGGGTCCGGGACCTGGTGGCTTCCTTTCTCACTTTCCTTCTCTCTCTCTCTCTCTCTGGTCAAATTAAAATAAATGAATGAATAAATAAAATAAATATTTCAAAAAAAAGAAGAGATCAAGGGACAGAAAATTGGGATTCCCCAATATTCAGTTTGGAGACATTAGAAGAAATCAACAAACAAGACTGATAAGGAGAAATTAATAGATAGAAGAAAAGTCAGTACATTGTGATGATTTGAAAGCCAAATATTTTAAAGAGGTACAACAATCAATCACAAATATTGCTATGTTAAGACTGAATATCTGCTCTAAACCCCATCTTCCAGACTCCAAAAAAGCTCAGACATAAGCCATTTCAATCTGAGGTGTGTCCTGTCATATTCAGAGACCAAGGCAACTGAATCTCTGCTCTAAACCCTATTTCCCAGACCCCTAAAAACTTCAAACAGTTGCAGAAACCTTCTCTAAGCAATTAGCCAAAAGCGAATACACCATCAAATAACTAAAATTCAGAGAAGAAAGACTGCAGAGTGAGCATCAGGGAGAAGTACAGAACTGCAGAGAACATGGTTCATCTCCTCCCACACACCAATGAACTCTCAGATGAAGCTCTGCAGCTCAGCACAGGTGCACCTATTCCCTAGAAACTGTGAGGCCTTTGTAATTTCCAGTTCCAAAGTCAAAAGTGCAGTTGCTTGGTGAGCATCAGGGAAACAGGACTGCAGAGAAATTGCAGATCACCTCCTCCCAAAAAACTCTAAATGCTTAGGGTTAACTCAAAGAAATTAGGAAGAAACATATGAACTATCAAATGATCAGAAACCACTGCAGAGGCACAAGAAGTATGAGAAACCGAGAAAATATCTCTCCCCCAAGGAAAAAGAACCACCCTTCATCATCCACAGACAGTACAATGGAATTTGTGGAAATTTCCAATAAAGAATTCAGAATATTCATAGTGACAAAACTAAACAAGATACAAGAGATGAGAGACAATGAATTCCAGAAGGTGCAAGAGAAAAGAGATGAGCTCCAGGAGGGGAGGAAGTTCTTTCATGATTTAAAAGAAAAAATACATGTCCAAAAAAAAGAAAAAAAAAAAAACAGAGTTGTTAGAGATGAAGGCTAATACAGGAAATAAAAACCTCCCTCAAAGTATTAAAAGCAGATTAGACCATACAGAAGATTGAATCTCAGATGTTGAAGAAAAAACCTCTGACCTAGATAAAAATCACCAAAAAGGGGACCAGCAGTTGGCATAATGTCTGTCTTCCCGGATTCCCATGTAGTCGACCACGGTTTGAGTTCTGGACCCAGTGGCCTAAACACACACCAGGTGTGAATGCCTGCATGCCCAAGATCCTGAGAGGAGAATGGAGGAGAAGGGATTGCCACATGGTCATTCCCCCTGGGGAGTAATTTCTCACTTTCTGCCTCTCTGTCTGTCTCTGTCTTTCTGGTAAGTGCACATGCCCTATAGCAAAAACCTCTCCACAAAAAAAAATAATAATCAAAAAGACTTGAGAAAATAACCCCCCCAAATCAGCATAATATATGAGAAATACTAGATACCATTAAGCACCAAGACATCCATATAATTGGTATCCCAGAAGGTGAAGAACCTAGTAAAGGCATTGATAATGTATTCCATTAAATCCTGGAAGAAAAGTTTTTAAATTGAGAGAGGCATTCAAATATATAGACCCAGGAATTACAAAGGACCCCAGAGAGAATCAACCCAAGAAGATTTTCTCCAAGGTACATCATAGCCAGATTGGCCAAATCCACAGACAAAGACAAGATACTAAAATTGGCAAGGGAGAAACGTCAGGTTACTTACAAAGGTTATATCATTAGGCTAACATCAGACCTCTCATCAGAAACAATGCGTGCAGGAAAGAATGGGAAAATATAGTCAGTGTTAAAGGAAAAACAATTTCAACCAAGAATACTATACCCACCAAGATTATCCTTCATATGGAATGAAAAGATAAAAAAATTCTCAGATAAACAAAACCTGAATTTACCAACACCAGACCAGCTCTTCAAGAAATTCCGAAAGGCGTGCTTTACCGGGAAAACTAAAGACACACATACAGAAATAAGAGAACAAAGAGCAACCGAGAAAATGCTAGAAACAAGTCCAGAAATATCAATAATAACGTTGAATGTTAACTTCCAGGATTTAAACAGAAAGATTGGGCCAGAGTAACACTGCAAATTCAATAGAAGAGAGATTGAACTGGTAAATAGAATTTTATGACTTTTGACTAAAGCATTACTAATTTTTTTACTACATGTTGTTTTCCAGATTTAAGGAATTTGATTTCTTTTGAGCTGTTGATAGGTTCAGCAATTTGTTAAGTTTTTTTTTTTTTGGCTTGATTTTATTTTAAATTGAAACAAAACTTTTCTCCCTTCCTGAGCCCTCTAGAATTGGAAAATATCTGTGGGTATTCTTATTTTGTGGCAGAAGGGTTATTTGCATAAGTTCAATACCTGTTGCCTTGTATAGAAATTGGAGATACTTGTTATTGCCATGGTTTTTGACTAGAATGTCATATCTGAAAATATGACCAGAAAACCATGGAATTAAGGTAGATCTCAAGAAAGCCAACAGAAGCTCTTGGAAAGGTGGCCTGGCACTATAAATAGTTCTGCCTGGCAGAGAGGACTAGAGAAGCCATATGAAAGAATTTGTACCATAAAATAACCTTGACTTCTCCAGCCCAGCATTGTAATCAGTAGAGACTGCAAAATGCCACAACCAGAGGATAATCTTAAGGAAGACTCTAAAGGAAAGAAAAGAGACTGATCTTTGCTAGCGGATGGTATATCACAGGACACCTGGTAGACAGAACTGAGTTGGGAAGGTTCATGTGTGAATTGTGTGCTGGGTGTTTCCTTCTCAACAGCTGAGTAGTTGACATGTAAATATTTTCTCAAAAATATTTAAAAGTATACTGTCTCTGTTGTTTTAGAGTCACAAACAAAATAATAGCAAATATTTTGAAAGTTATCTTTAAAATTCAATTTTTTTGAAATTTTGAAAGTTTTTTTTTGGCTGTCAAGAGCAATGGAGTATGAGCAAAATATTTTGATATGTAAAGTAAGTGTGGGAAAAGGTAAATAAATAAATATTTTAGAAAGAAGGTAATATTGCTATGTCAAGTGAGATAAAGGCTACTAATTGTCTACTGCATTGAACGCTATGAAGGTCACTGAAGAAGACTGACAAAACCATTTACTAACTAATGAGGCAAAATTCTTTTTTAAAGAAGTATTTATTCTACTTAACTTTATTTATTTATTTTAAAATTTGACTAGAGAGAGAGAGAAAGTAAGAAAGCAAGCAGCCAGTTCTGGGACTCAAACCATAGTCAGTCATGTGGGATCAGCACCCTCAACCACTGTGTGACCTGATGGTCCCATGGAGCAAAATAGTGACCAAACAGGTTTAAGAAAGAAGGTAGACAATTATTAAGGGTGCATTTTAATCAAAGGAGAAGATAAATATAGAAAGTGCTTAAAGGGAAGGGAAACTGAAGGGAAAACTCTTTAATTAAACAATTAATGTTGAGAAATAACACATGTATACATATCATTGGAATGGTCCAGTAGAAAGGTAATCATGATAGGACAAAGAATTGCTAGAGGAATGTCCCTGCGTAGGAATAGGAGAGAGAATCTGGATTATAAATGGAGAGTTTTGCCTAAGATGGGAGCATAGAGTGTTCATCACTATGTGTAAGAATGGGTGTTTTGAGAAGTGGATGTCTGGATGAAATTCTGACGAGGGTTTGAACCCTGGCCTTGGTGATTACATGCTTGGCATGTACATCAGCACCCCCTGGCATTAAAAAAAAAAAAAAAGGTAGTAGGGGAGGGAGGAGTGATATACTTGTAAAGGATAGAGACAAAAGAGCAGGTTTAGGTGGGTATCCTTCAGATAATGATGTAGGTTTAAGAAGAGAGGGAACAAAAGAGGAATGAGTAGTGCCTCAGAAGGTTAAACACAGAGTTCTATGGACCAACAATTTCACTTCTAAGTACATGCCCAAGAGAAATGAAAGCAAATATCCACACAAAAACTCACACACACAAATGTTCGCTACAGTATTATTCATAATCGTCAAAGAGTGGAAACAACCCAAATGGTATCCATTGTTGCAGGGAACAATAAAATGTGGTATACCCATATAATAGAATATTATTAATCAATAAAAAGGCACAGGGGCCGGCAGGTGGTATTGTGGTTAAAGGCACTGGACTCCCACATGGTTGACTGTGGTTTGAGTCCCAGACCTGATGGCTTGCTTTCTCACTTTCCCTCTCTCTCTCTCTCTCTCTGATCAAACTGGGAAATAACAATATAATAATAATAATAATAATCAATAAAATTAAATTAAATTAATTCTTTAAATAAATTAATTAATTAAAAAGGCACAAAGCATTGACACCATGCTAAATCTTTAAGACATTATGCCAGATGAAAGAAGCCAGTCACAAAAGACCACATATTATGATTTCATATAGGAATTATCCAGAAAGAATCTTCGGAGACAGAAAGTAGATTAGTGGTTGGCTAGCGCCATGTATGAATGGATTGGGGAAGGAGGGAAATTTGCTAGTGACAGCTGAAAGGTACGGGTTTCTTGTCAGTGACGAAATGTTCTAAGATCGATTGTGGTGATGGTGATTATAGTAAAAAAAAAAAAAAAAGCCTGAGTTGTACACAATAAATAAGTGAATTGCATGATATGTGAATTATATCTCAGTAAAGTTTTTTTTTTAAAAAAAAAAAGGAAAAGAAAAAGAGAAGAGAGGGCTGGAAGAGATTCAGACTGTAGTGTCACTCTGATAGTCTTAGGTCAATAAGGAATAACAGCGTAGCCTTCCTGTTAGTGAACTCACAAAAGGAGCTTCTGGACCCAGTTCTAGTATTCTCACCAGGCTCATGGCAAGGAGAAAGCCAAAGGGAGAAAGAGAAGAGAGGACTTCTGCTGTAAATTCTGTAGCAAAACCAAAAGTGCATCAGCTGGAGGCTGATAGCCAACTTGGCACCTCAAAGCATGTTGTCTAGAGCAGAGCATCTCCCTGGCTGCCAAAGTTACTCTTACTGAGAAAGCAGTTTATAGGGGCACAGACTGATAGCTGATTCTTCTAGGGCTGACTGATTTTCCCTTTCTCTCTTCCTCCCTCCCTCCCTCCCTCCCTCTCTTTCTCTGTGTGTGTGTGTGTGTTCCTTCCTTTTTCCTTCCTTTCTTCTTTTAATGTGTATGAAGCAATTTTATCAACTCAGTGAACTGGACGAGGTGGGGGCAGGGAGCAATAGAAAGAGATGTTGGAGTTTTAAGCTAATAATGAAGGGAAGGCATAAAGAAGTCCCTGAAGAATAGCAGGGTAGAAGGACCAAAAATGTCATTTTAGGCAGCATTAAAAGCTCACAAGAATTCAAGACTGTATGAAGTGAGACTCAGTAGCATGGTTGAGGGGTTCTCCACCCACAGTCAGCTACAGAAGTCAAAGCCCAGACTAGAGAGAGTGTTCAATTAAAGCAGGGTTGTAATTTTCTCAGGTCAGGAAGAGGAAGTGAAAAAAAAGATCAAGGAAGTTGAGAATGTATGCAAATGACAGATACTAAAATCAACTGTGGACTTTAAACTGCATCAGCAAGAGAGTGAAGATAGGAACCTGGTAAGGGCAACCAGCAGAGAGTTAGTGCTCTGTCCCAGTAGGGGGTTGTTTGAAGGATTCTTGGAGTGAATAACCGAAGGGAGTGAGCTAGAAATAGTCTGGACTGGACTAAAGAAGGTAATAAAGTTGCAGAGAAGCTTCTGCTACAGCTTACCCATCATATCTCCATCATTCCAAACAGGCTTTTGGCTCTCAAATCAAGGAGCTCCTTCTACTTCGGAGTGCTGATATCTGGGCTCTGTAACAGTCTCCTCGTATTTTGTGGTTCATAACGGGTATCTCCTAGATTTGTCAAAAATGGCATAAACATTTTTGTTTCCTATTCTTGTTGAATCTGGGAGATTATCACAAAGAAGGGGAAACTTTTGTCTTTCTACTATTTTTTTTTTTAAACACCAGCTAGTATTTTAGCAGGCATTTCCTTTACATAATTTTTTTAAGAGATAGGACCAGTAGTTGGCGTAATGGCTATGTTGTTGGACTCCCATGTAGTCAACCCTGGTTCGAGTCCTGGACCCAGTGGCCTAAACTCACGCCAGGCGTGTGCACGTGCGTGCCCAAGATCCCGAAAGGAGAATGGAAGAGAAGGGATTGTGAGGTGGCCATTCCCCTTGGGGGGTTATTTCTCGCTTTCTGTCTCTCTGTCTTTCTGGCAAGCACACGCACCCCCTAGCAAAAACCTCTCCAAAAAAACCCCAATTTTTTTTCTTAAGAGAGATTTTGGCTATAGTGTGCATATATTTGCCAGAGAGACAGACTTTTTTTTTTTTTTTCCTTTTTTTAAGATTTAATAAAGCAGCTTCTGGGGCCAGCAGGTGATGAGGTGATAAAGGCACTGGATCCCATATGGCCAACTCCATGGCTTGAGTCCTGGACCCAGCGACCTGAAAAACATGCCAGGTGCACATGTGTGTATATCCAAAATCTCAATAGGGGAATGAAGAAGGGATTGCAACCGTGCCTCCCCCCCGAGGGCTGAGTTCTCACTTTCCCTCTGCCTCTCTCCAGCAAGCACACATGCCCTATGGAAAAAGAATCCAAAAGAAAAGAAAACAACCTCCTACATACACACCATTGTCAGGAATATTTAGTATTGTCTGCAGGATGCTGATGCCACAAAAATGCCAGAGAAGGAGCCTAATTTACCTCCTTTTTCTTGTGAGCTCTGTCAAGGAATGGACAAGAACAAAGGAGAGTTGGCCTGTGTAAGTTGATTAGTGGAGAAAAATATCACTTTTGGTTGTTAATATGAGTAGAAAGAATGATGACAAGGACCAGCAGATGGTATAATGGTTACGTTGCTAGGACCAGCAGATGGTATAATGGTTACGTTGCTAGACTCCCACACAGTTGACCGTGGGTTGAGTCCCAGACCTGGTGGCTTAAAACTCATGCCAGGTGCATGTGTGTGCACACCCAAGACCCTGAGAGGAGAATGGAGGAGAAGGTATTGCAGCAAGGCCATCCCACAGGGGAGTGATTTCTCACTTTCTGTCTCTCTGGCAAGCGCAATCACCCTATAGCAAAAATCTCTCCCTGGAAAAGAAAGGAAGGCAGGAAGGAAGGAAGGAAGGAAGGAAGGAAGGAAGGAAGGAAGGAAGGAAGGAAGACAAAGAAACTTCCAGAGAATAACCAAGATGTGAGAAACAGTTTAAAAAAAAAAAGAAAAGAAATTTAATTGCTTACCTAGTTAGTCACACATAGGTTAGTCCAGCTCATTCTTTGTGGTTGATAGAGATAGCTCTCCATATATATATATATATGTTTTTAGAGAGAGGTTTTTGCGAAAGGGTGCACAAGCTCACCAGAGAAACAGAGAGAGAAAGAGAGACACACATAGGTTAGTCCAGCTCATTCTTTGTGGTTGATAGAGATAGCTCTCCATATATATATATATATATATATGTTTTTAGAGAGAGGTTTTTGCGAAAGGGTGCACAAGCTCACCAGAGAAACAGAGAGAGAAAGAGAGACAGCAAGTGGGAAATCACCCCCCTCAGGGGAGACAGCCACACTGTAATCCTTTCTCCTTCGTTCTCTTCTTGGGATTTTGGGCCCACATGTTCATGTGCCTGTGTGAGTTTTAAGCCACTGGGTTCAGGACTCAAACTGCAGTTGATCATGTAGGGGCCCAACAATGTAACCATTATGCCATCTACTGGTTTTACTCTATGGACTATTTCAGAGGGACATCTGGCTGGAAGAGTGGCTCCATGTACTACTCCTGAGGGAGTTTATACTGAAGCAATATTGTCTAACAATCTGTTTTTACTTCAACTGAATATTGAGGTATTTTTGTTGGGGGGCCTTGCCAGGCCTGATGGAGATTATTGGGAGGCTCACAACACCACTATCCCTAATCTATCACCTGGCAACACAGCAAAATAGGCAAATCTGAAATCTGTGTGTAGTCAGATGTCTGTGACATGTGGTTGAGTATAAAAAGTTCTAAACCCTAAAAAGTGAAAAACACAGCTCCAATACAGTGCTTGAATCTTTTTAAAGTTTTCCTGGCAAGTGGTTTTATCTAAAACACTAGAAGAATATCTGGGATTATATATCTGCCCTACTTGGTTTATTGTTTTATGCAAATAAAATATGAAATCTTAACAGAATTTCAAATGTAGTCTAATTATAATTAGCTTTTTTAAAAAAGATTTTTGCCATAGGGCATGTGCGCTCGCTGGAGACAGAGACAGTGATAGTGAGCGGGAAAGTAAGAAATCACCCTCCGAGGGGATGGCCGCACCATAACCTCTTTTCCTCCATTCTCTTCTCCAGATTTTGGGCATGCCTGGGCATGCACCTGACGTGATTTTCAAGCCACCAGGTCCTAGGGCTTGAACCATGTTAACCACTACACCACCTGCTGGCCCCTATAATTAGCTATTTTAAAGTGTGGACCTCTGTATAAACGTGTGTAAATGCATGCCCAAAATTCCCAGAGGAGAATGGAAGAGAAGGTATTGTGGCACAGCTGTTGAAATTAGGTTAAATTTCTTCAGTTTGAGGCACCCAATTCTAATACAGTCATGTATCCTATAACAACAGGACACATTCTCAGAAATGCATTGTTAAGCAATTTCATCATTGTGCAAACATCATAGAGTATACGCAAATGAACCTAGACAGTATAGCCTACTACTACATGCCTAGTCTACATGGTTTAGCCTTCAGCTCCTGGGTTACAAATCTGCACAGCGTGATACTGAACAGAATATTATAGGCATTCATAATACAATGCTAAGTACTGTGCATTTAAATATAAATACACCTAAACAAAGAAAAGGTACAGTAAAAATATGGTATAAAAGAATAAAAATGGTACATTTGTTCAGGGCACTTACCATGGAACTTTCAGGACCGGAAATTGCTCTGGGTGAGTTGCTGAGTGAATGGGAAGGCCTAGGACATTACCATACGCTACTGCAGACTTTATGAAAACTTCATACTTAGACTACAATAAGTGTATAAAAAAGTATTTTCTTCAATAATAAATTAACCTTAGTTCACTGCAACATTTTTCTTTAGGAATTTAATTTTTTTTTAACTTTTTGAGTCTTTTGTAATAATATAGTATAAGGGATCAGCAGTTAGTGTAATGGCTATGTCACTGGACTCCCATGTAGTCAACTGTGGTTCGAGTCCCAGATCTGGTGGCTTAAACTCATGTTGGGCACATATACGTGCATGCCCAAGATCCCAAGAGGAGAATGGAGGAGAAGGGATTGAGGCCTGACCATCCCCCCTGGGGGGTGATTTCTTGCTTTCTGTCTCTCTGTTTCTCTCTTTCTGGTGAGTGCATGTACCTATAGCAAAAACCTCTCCCCTCCAAAAAAAAATAAATAAATAACAATAATAACAACAACATAGTTTAAAATACAAACACACTGTATGGTTATATGAAAATATTTTCTTTGTGTCTTTATGAGTTTTATTCTATTTTCTTTTTAAAATACTTTTAAAACTTTTTTGTTTAAAATTAAGAGATAAATACACACCTTAGCCTAGGCCTACGCAGGGTCAGTATTAACAATCACTATTTCCCACATCTATATTCTGTCCTAGTAGAGGCAGTAACACCCACAGAGCTGTCATCTCCTGTGATAACAATGCCTTCTTCTGAAATACCTCTTGAAGAAGGACCCTGAGGCTGTCCTTGAGAAGGTGTCACTCTTTTTAAAAGCATGTCTGTGGTAGTTTGCTTTCTTTGTTTCTTTTTTCCATCATAGGTTTATTTGTAAGCAGATAATGCATGATGAACACTCCTCTCTATGAATGGTTTGGTTTTTAAACCTTTAAGGAGCTTGTTGAGATCTGCAGAAGTTTCCTCTAAATCCTTCACAGTGAATTTTCTTGGAGGCTTTTTCTTTTTCTTCTCCTAAAGTTACCTTTTCTCTTGCTTTTTTTTTTTTTTGCTAGGTGGTGCATATGCTCACTAGAGAGAAATCATCCCTAGGGAGGGGGCAGACAGTGGCCACTCCTCAATCCCTTTTCCTCCAGTCTCCTCTCAGGATTCTGGTCACACATGCACAAGTGCCAGGCCCAGGACTTGAACCTCAGAGCCAGCCCTGTGGGATCTAGCTCTGTGAACACCACACCACCTACTGTCCACATCACTTGCCTCTTTCTCACCTATGCATTCCTGTTCTAGTTTCAACAATTCCTCATTAGGCAAGTCCTCTGGAACCATCTCTAGGATCTTCTCAAAAATCACCCTCATGAAGTCCAGCAAATGGTGTGATGATGACATCTCTGGACTCCCACGTTTGACCACGGTTCAAGGCTGAGACACAGAGGCTTGAAATTCATACCAGGTGCATGTGTATATGCCCAATATCCCAGGAGGAGAGTGGAGAAGGGATTTCGGGTGGCCATCCCCCCTGGGGGGTGAGTTCTGGCTTTCCCTCTCACTGTTTCTCTCTCTCTCCAGTGAGTATACGCACCTTAAGGCAAAAACCTCTTTTAAAAAAATCACCATCATCTACACTTGGATTAAAATTGTTGCCATCTCAACCACAGTCTTGTTGAGTTTTGTAATCTCCTCATCCTTGGCAAATCTTTTGAAGTCATGGACAAATCTCTTGAGTGTCTAGACATTCATAAACTCCTCCATATCACCCTAAGCTTAAAAGCAAGGTTCTTGATACATAGATGTAATCTTTCCAGAATTGCATGAATATTTTCTAAGTGTCTTTCTCAGTTGTAGCATTAGCCTGGACAAAGGCCCTCCTCATGTGGTAGGCCTTAAAAGTTGCTATAACTCCTTCATCCATTGGTTGGGTCAAAGAGGTAGTTTTTTGGGGATTTCTTTTTTTGAGAGGTTTTTGCTATAGGGCGTGTGCGCTCGCCAGAAAGACAGAGACAGAGAGATAGAAAGCAAGAAATCACCCCCCAGGGGGATGGTCTCACCACGATCCCTTCCCCTCCATTTTCCTCTCACTATTTTGGGCATACACACACACACACCCGGCGTGAGTTTAAGCCACCGGGTCTGGGACTTGAACTGTGGTCGACTACATGGGAGTCCAGTAACATAGCAATTACATCAACTGCCAGTTCCTAAAAGGTAGTGTTTCGAAGGAGAAACACCACTTTGATATTGGGATGAAAATCAACAATAAATGTGTTGGAGAATTATTAACAATAAACAAAATCTGAGAAAGTATGTTATTCTCCAAATAGTACTTCTCCATTCTGCTGGCATGGCAATTCAGGGAGGCGTTTTAGAAGAGAAGCTGAGCAGGGACCAGCAGACACTGGTGGTTACGGCACTGGACTCCTACATGGCTGACTGTAGTTTGAGTCCTGGCTCTGGCAGCTTCCTTTCTTACTTTCCCTCTGTCTCTCTCTCTAGCTTTCTCTGTCCTCCTCTCTGGTGAATGCAAGTGCCCTATAACAAAAAAATTTTAAGGTAGCGATAATAAATAAAATTAAACAGTTCTTTAAAAAAATAAGAGAAGTTGAGTCATCCATGACTTTTTATTGCAGCATGTGCCTGTAGATACACTTGAAGGCCCTTGAGTTCTCACTGTACAATATCAGAAAGAATTTCTATTTGTAGCCTACAACACTCCCCCCAAGTAAAACTGTTATGCTCTACTTAAATGTCTTGAAACCTGACACTGACTTGGCCACCTTATGGATAAAAGTCCTTCCAGAATAGAGAAGTTTCATCCATATTAAAGATTTACCCTGGCAAGTAATTTTCTTCCACCATCAGTTTAACTAAAAATTGCCAAAAATTCCTCAGCTGCCTTTACATAGCACTTGCAAACTCAGCACTCATTTCACATTATGTAATAAATAACCATTCTTGAAGCAGACCAACCAAAGCTACCAGTAAATTCACCATCGTAGTTGAGTCCAGCCTTTCCTTTCAGCATTATTAACAAATGTGTTGTTTAGCTATGATCCTCAAGGTACTGAGAAGAACACACTTGTATATCTGATCTCCAAACCAGGTCATTAGAAGTCTTTCCATATCTGATATAGGCTCTTCTTGAAATTTTGTTACTTTTATTGCCTTCAGTGAAGCAAATCTTTTCCCACATTCTATCACTTTGTTCTTATTCTTCAAGATTGTAGCTATAGTGGAATAAACCGCAACTAACTATTGAACAGTAATCATTGCTAATTTTCCTCTTTCATAGTCCTTAATCTCTTTTAATTTAGTTTCCAGGTCAATCACTCCATGTGGCTTCTTTTTAAAATTCATTTTATTCATGATGAGAGAATGTGTGTATGCATGAGCATGCAAGAGGGAGAAATAGGTATGCTCCAAACGGTCAAGTCCCGCAGCAGTCCCCTTCTCCCAGCCCTGCATCTCATCGGGATCTTGAGTGCCTGCACACCTGGTGTGTTTTCAAGTGAGACCTGTGGTTGGCTTTCAGCACTGCAGTTCAGTCAGTACACTACTGCCTGCGTCACTGAAGCTGTGCCAACAGCGCTGGGCCATCATGTGACTTCTTATTGACAACATTAGCAGTTGGTTTTGTAGTTTCAGGGGCCATGATGATCAAACATGAGATTAAGTCAAGCACAAAAGAAAATGATGCAATCGAGAGATGTAGTAAACACAAGATGTATGAGACTTCTACTGGTATTAACAGAGTATTTTTTTTTTTAAGAATTATTTTTATTTGGGACCAGCAGTAAGTGTTATCGCTATGTCGCTGAACTCCCATGTAGTCGACCACAGTTCAAGCCCTGGACCCAGTGGCTTAAACTCACGCTGGGCGTGTGTGCATGCGTGCCCAAGATCCCGAGAGGAGAATGGAGGAGAAGGGATTGAGGTGTGGCCATCCCCCCCCGGGGGGGGGGGAGTGATTTCTCGCTTTCTGTCTCTATCTCTGTCTCTCTTGCAAGCACACATGCCCTGTAGCAAAAACTTCACAAAAAAAAATAAGTATTTTTATTTAACTTTATTTATTTATTTAAATTTGACCAAGGAGGGACAGAGAGAGAGAGAAAGAGAGAAAGCAAGCCACCAAGTCCAGGACTCGAACCACAATCAGCCATGTGGGAGTCCAGTGCCCTTAACCACCATGCCACCTGCTGGCCCTAGCAGCATACTATTTTAAAGTAAACTTTTTCAGATAAGTAGAGGAATACAGGAGCACACTCTAAAATAACAATTAAAAAGTATAATAAATACATAAACCAGAAATATAGTCATTCATTGTCATTATCAAATATTATGTATTGTACATAACTGTCTGTGCTATACTTTTATAACACGATAGCACAGTGGGTGTTTATACCAGTATCACTGCATGTGAGTAATGCATTACTTTGATGTTATGAGGGTTATAAAGTCACTGCATAAATTTTTCAGCTCTATTATTGGGTCCTTGGGAAGTCATGACGTATTTTTGCATAGAAAAATACGTCATGACTTTCCCGACGACCTAATATAATCGTATGGCACCAGAGTTGTATATGTGATCTGTCATTGACTGAACCGTCATTACGTGGGGCATGACTACTTAACCCTTAGGGACCCAGGAAACGTAGCTACTGAATAAATATACTTAGCTGAGCACTTTCTAGGTTAACAAATGTCCATGAGGGTAAGAAGAGTAATATGAGAGTCTCACTAGTGGGTATGTGTTTATTAGCATGTGAATTTTATACTTATTGAAAGGGCATAAGGGTTGAGAGATTACAAGGAATCTCTCCTCATATTTCAACACTGTGGTCAATTTACTTATAAATGTTTGGATATTTGAAGACAGCTACTTTGTAAATGAACAATTTGACACTTACATGATCAATTAAAAAGTGGCTAGAAAATAGTGGCATTCAATTTTTTTTCACCTTGAAATTTCGACATTTCATCTAAGGCTCAACTTAAAACCACCTGCGGGACACTAAGTAGCGAATTGCCATAGCTATTGGTAGGCCGACTTTCTCTCTAAACAAGGCTATATGGTAATTATTTCACATTTAAAATGATTTGGAAGTAACTAACTGGTAAGACTTTACCTCATAGTTGTAGTTTCCGCAATACCTAGAAAACTAAACACTCTCTCAATAAATTCTTATTGAACTCACATAAGACACGTAAAGACCAAATATCATGTCCAAATAGACCTATGGCGGAAAGGGAGAATTATTTTTTTGGGGGGAGGGGGGAATTCTTTTATCCCACTCTTTCAGAACATTTGTAATGGAGGACAAGAAAATTCTTCTGTTATATTAAGGGTTATATAACATATAATAAATTATGACATCCAACAATGTAAACTTAATATTTTCTACAGTTTTTTTATTCTTAATTTTCCAAGACATTAACCAGTTGATTACATTAGTTAATGCCTTGATTTAATATCCAAACACATTTAAAGAAATGTGAACTTGTTTAGAGTAACAATAATCTTTAAAATGGTCTAGTGAAAAATAAAGCTATTAGAGAACATTGGTTTAGCATGACAAGGATATTTTAAGACATGTCTTATTCATACTATGTGATATTTCTACAGAAAAAAACCATGAGACCAAAGAGATCTATGCTATGCATTTGAATCATAAAACTGTAAATGTTGCCTGCCTTGGTTAGAAATTATCTTTAAACTAATTTTAACATCAGACTTTAAGCCTCAACACACTGGTTAGAGAGAAGAGCTCTCTAAGATTTCTTTTTTTAATCAAAATCTTCAGCAGTATCTCAGTTTTATTTCCTTGGGGGGAAGGACAGTGCTTTATACCAATAATAAGCTTGCATTCTTTTCTGATCTAATTTAGACAATTTTGAGAGTACTTCCTTTGGGACTTTTTTTGGGTGAGATTTTTCAAACTTGCTTTCTTTTTCAAACTCAGGAAAGGTTTTTGTTTGTTTGTTTTACTGTGGCAGAGAAACCACAGCTTAAAGCTCAAGCCTTACTACTTACAGTGAGTGATTTGCACACCAGCAGTATCTAACGAGTGGGGGACTTGTTATAGTAGAAAAATAGGATATTTGGGGGACCAGCAGTTGGTGTAATGGCTATGTCACTGAACTCCCATGTAGTCGACCACGGTTTGAGTCCCGGACCCGGCGGCTTAAACGCACACCGGGTATGTGTGTATGCATGCCCAAGATCCTGGGAAAGAATGGAGGAGAAGGGATTGCAGTGTGGCTATCCTCCCTGGGCGGGGTGTGTGTGTGTGTGTGTGTGTGTGTGTGTGTG
>NW_006159849.1:811803-813592 GCF_000334495.1 Tupaia belangeri chinensis
TGAGTTTAAGCCACCGGGTCTGGGACTTGAACTGTGGTCGACTACATGGGAGTCCAGTAACATAGCAATTACATCAACTGCCAGTTCCTAAAAGGTAGTGTTTCGAAGGAGAAACACCACTTTGATATTGGGATGAAAATCAACAATAAATGTGTTGGAGAATTATTAACAATAAACAAAATCTGAGAAAGTATGTTATTCTCCAAATAGTACTTCTCCATTCTGCTGGCATGGCAATTCAGGGAGGCGTTTTAGAAGAGAAGCTGAGCAGGGACCAGCAGACACTGGTGGTTACGGCACTGGACTCCTACATGGCTGACTGTAGTTTGAGTCCTGGCTCTGGCAGCTTCCTTTCTTACTTTCCCTCTGTCTCTCTCTCTAGCTTTCTCTGTCCTCCTCTCTGGTGAATGCAAGTGCCCTATAACAAAAAAATTTTAAGGTAGCGATAATAAATAAAATTAAACAGTTCTTTAAAAAAATAAGAGAAGTTGAGTCATCCATGACTTTTTATTGCAGCATGTGCCTGTAGATACACTTGAAGGCCCTTGAGTTCTCACTGTACAATATCAGAAAGAATTTCTATTTGTAGCCTACAACACTCCCCCCAAGTAAAACTGTTATGCTCTACTTAAATGTCTTGAAACCTGACACTGACTTGGCCACCTTATGGATAAAAGTCCTTCCAGAATAGAGAAGTTTCATCCATATTAAAGATTTACCCTGGCAAGTAATTTTCTTCCACCATCAGTTTAACTAAAAATTGCCAAAAATTCCTCAGCTGCCTTTACATAGCACTTGCAAACTCAGCACTCATTTCACATTATGTAATAAATAACCATTCTTGAAGCAGACCAACCAAAGCTACCAGTAAATTCACCATCGTAGTTGAGTCCAGCCTTTCCTTTCAGCATTATTAACAAATGTGTTGTTTAGCTATGATCCTCAAGGTACTGAGAAGAACACACTTGTATATCTGATCTCCAAACCAGGTCATTAGAAGTCTTTCCATATCTGATATAGGCTCTTCTTGAAATTTTGTTACTTTTATTGCCTTCAGTGAAGCAAATCTTTTCCCACATTCTATCACTTTGTTCTTATTCTTCAAGATTGTAGCTATAGTGGAATAAACCGCAACTAACTGTTGAACAGTAATCATTGCTAATTTTCCTCTTTCATAGTCCTTAATCTCTTTTAATTTAGTTTCCAGGTCAATCACTCCATGTGGCTTCTTTTTAAAATTCATTTTATTCATGATGAGAGAATGTGTGTATGCATGAGCATGCAAGAGGGAGAAATAGGTATGCTCCAAACGGTCAAGTCCCGCAGCAGTCCCCTTCTCCCAGCCCTGCATCTCATCGGGATCTTGAGTGCCTGCACACCTGGTGTGTTTTCAAGTGAGACCTGTGGTTGGCTTTCAGCACTGCAGTTCAGTCAGTACACTACTGCCTGCGTCACTGAAGCTGTGCCAACAGCGCTGGGCCATCATGTGACTTCTTATTGACAAAATTAGCAGTTGGTTTTGTAGTTTCAGGGGGCCTGATGATCAAACATGAGATTAAGTCAAGCACAAAAGAAAATGATGCAATCGAGAGATGTAGTAAACACAAGATGTATGAGACTTCTACTGGTATTAACAGAGTATTTTTTTTTTTAAGAATTATTTTTATTTGGGACCAGCAGTAAGTGTTATCGCTATGTCGCTGAACTCCCATGTAGTCGACCACAGTTCAAGCCCTGGACCCAGTGGCTTAAACTCACGCTGGGCGTGTGTGCATGCGTGCCCAAGATC
>NW_006159849.1:813612-816011 GCF_000334495.1 Tupaia belangeri chinensis
TGAGGGAGAAGGGAGTGAGGTGTGGCCACCCCCCCCCGGGGGGGGGGGAGTGATTTCTCGCTTTCTGTCTCTATCTCTGTCTCTCTTGCAAGCACACATGCCCTGTAGCAAAAACTTCACAAAAAAAAATAAGTATTTTTATTTAACTTTATTTATTTATTTAAATTTGACCAAGGAGGGACAGAGAGAGAGAGAAAGAGAGAAAGCAAGCCACCAAGTCCAGGACTCGAACCACAATCAGCCATGTGGGAGTCCAGTGCCCTTAACCACCATGCCACCTGCTGGCCCTAGCAGCATACTATTTTAAAGTAAACTTTTTCAGATAAGTAGAGGAATACAGGAGCACACTCTAAAATAACAATTAAAAAGTATAATAAATACATAAACCAGAAATATAGTCATTCATTGTCATTATCAAATATTATGTATTGTACATAACTGTCTGTGCTATACTTTTATAACACGATAGCACAGTGGGTGTTTATACCAGTATCACTGCATGTGAGTAATGCATTACTTTGATGTTATGAGGGTTATAAAGTCACTGCATAAATTTTTCAGCTCTATTATTGGGTCCTTGGGAAGTCATGACGTATTTTTGCATAGAAAAATACGTCATGACTTTCCCGACGACCTAATATAATCGTATGGCACCAGAGTTGTATATGTGATCTGTCATTGACTGAACCGTCATTACGTGGGGCATGACTACTTAACCCTTAGGGACCCAGGAAACGTAGCTACTGAATAAATATACTTAGCTGAGCACTTTCTAGGTTAACAAATGTCCATGAGGGTAAGAAGAGTAATATGAGAGTCTCACTAGTGGGTATGTGTTTATTAGCATGTGAATTTTATACTTATTGAAAGGGCATAAGGGTTGAGAGATTACAAGGAATCTCTCCTCATATTTCAACACTGTGGTCAATTTACTTATAAATGTTTGGATATTTGAAGACAGCTACTTTGTAAATGAACAATTTGACACTTACATGATCAATTAAAAAGTGGCTAGAAAATAGTGGCATTCAATTTTTTTTCACCTTGAAATTTCGACATTTCATCTAAGGCTCAACTTAAAACCACCTGCGGGACACTAAGTAGCGAATTGCCATAGCTATTGGTAGGCCGACTTTCTCTCTAAACAAGGCTATATGGTAATTATTTCACATTTAAAATGATTTGGAAGTAACTAACTGGTAAGACTTTACCTCATAGTTGTAGTTTCCGCAATACCTAGAAAACTAAACACTCTCTCAATAAATTCTTATTGAACTCACATAAGACACGTAAAGACCAAATATCATGTCCAAATAGACCTATGGCGGAAAGGGAGAATTATTTTTTTGGGGGGAGGGGGGAATTCTTTTATCCCACTCTTTCAGAACATTTGTAATGGAGGACAAGAAAATTCTTCTGTTATATTAAGGGTTATATAACATATAATAAATTATGACATCCAACAATGTAAACTTAATATTTTCTACAGTTTTTTTATTCTTAATTTTCCAAGACATTAACCAGTTGATTACATTAGTTAATGCCTTGATTTAATATCCAAACACATTTAAAGAAATGTGAACTTGTTTAGAGTAACAATAATCTTTAAAATGGTCTAGTGAAAAATAAAGCTATTAGAGAACATTGGTTTAGCATGACAAGGATATTTTAAGACATGTCTTATTCATACTATGTGATATTTCTACAGAAAAAAACCATGAGACCAAAGAGATCTATGCTATGCATTTGAATCATAAAACTGTAAATGTTGCCTGCCTTGGTTAGAAATTATCTTTAAACTAATTTTAACATCAGACTTTAAGCCTCAACACACTGGTTAGAGAGAAGAGCTCTCTAAGATTTCTTTTTTTAATCAAAATCTTCAGCAGTATCTCAGTTTTATTTCCTTGGGGGGAAGGACAGTGCTTTATTTATACCAATAATAAGCTTGCATTCTTTTCTGATCTAATTTAGACAATTTTGAGAGTACTTCCTTTGGGACTTTTTTTGGGTGAGATTTTTCAAACTTGCTTTCTTTTTCAAACTCAGGAAAGGTTTTTGTTTGTTTGTTTTACTGTGGCAGAGAAACCACAGCTTAAAGCTCAAGCCTTACTACTTACAGTGAGTGATTTGCACACCAGCAGTATCTAACGAGTGGGGGACTTGTTATAGTAGAAAAATAGGATATTTGGGGGACCAGCAGTTGGTGTAATGGCTATGTCACTGAACTCCCATGTAGTCGACCACGGTTTGAGTCCCGGACCCGGCGGCTTAAACGCACACCGGGTATGTGTGTATGCATGCCCAAGATCCTGGGAAAGAATGGAGGAGAAGGGATTGCAGTGTGGCTATCCTCCCTGGGCGGGGTGTGTGTGTGTGTGTGTGTGTGTGTGTGTGTG
>NW_006159849.1:816084-818433 GCF_000334495.1 Tupaia belangeri chinensis
AAAAAAAAAAAAAAGAAAGAAAGAAAAGAAAAATAGGGTCTCTAGAGCAACTGAATTAGGCTCTACATTGTAACAAGAAACTGGAGTGATTTTTATGCTCATTACAGTTTCAAAAGCACTTCTTCAAAATATCAAGAGAAAGTAAAAATATATATTAGTTTTCATAAACACTTTTGGCAATGAGGGGACCATTTTAGAAAAATTTTAAAGTTTAAGACAACTTATAAAGTTGGAATACAAATTGGTATAATCATTTTTGACAAATTGCTAACAGTTTTAATCTTCAAATGACCGTAATCCTAGACCTAGTAAATACATTTCTGGAAACATATCTTAAAGAAAGAATTCAATGAAAGGTTAGAAGCTTTACGTACAAAGATATTTACTATAGGGGCCAGCAGGTGGCATGGTAGTTAAGGGTGCTGGACTCCCACATGGCCAAACACGGTTCGAGTCCTGGACCTGGTGGCTTGCTCTCTTGCTTTCCCTCTCTCTCGCTCTATTCATCTCTGGTCAAATTAAAAAAAATAAGTAAATGACTCAAGTTAAATAAAATAATTAAAAAAAAACAAAGATATTCATTATACTCTTATCTAAAACAGCAAAAACGGAGAAAAATGAAATGTTTAATATGAGAAATAATAAATAACTTAGCATACCTCTACTGGATAGACTGTTACTCAAAAACAAAATTATTTTCATTAAAAGATATACTATGGATCAAAAATGATGAAGTAGGTAACTCTAGGGCTCTCTCTGTGAAATTATAAAACCTTTTGCAACACTGTACAACCTAGTCAAAAACTTACAATAATGAGGGAAAGATTTAGTGAAGAAAGAAGCTGCTGCTTTGTGCTGAGAGCTCCACAGTGTTGTTAATTGCCCATCTCCCACCCCCTACACCAGCAGACGGCAGTGGCCACAAGGAGGGCAGCCTGCACTCTTGGGTCGGTTGCTAAAGCCAGAGGAAGCAACACAAGCTTTATTCTCAGAGCACTGGGGTTTTTTTATCTCTCTGACACCTCTCTCAAAGACAAGTACAAGAGATTTCCTGTTTCATTTAATTCAGAGTGTTTCCAGGGCTGGGGCAGCTTCCCTGGTGGCTTTTGTCCAAAGCATTTAAAGGTATATGTATTGGGGCCAGCAGATGGCGGGTAGTTAAGGGCGCTGGACTCCCACATGGCAGACCACGGTTCAAGTCTTGGACCTGGTGGCTTGCTTTCTCACTTTCTCTCTCTCTCTCTCTCTTTTACTCTCTCATTCTATTCCTCTGTGGTCAAATTAAAATAAATAAATAAAGTTGAATGCAATAATTCTTAAAAAAAATAAATAAATAAAGGCATATGTGTTGGACACAGGAGCCTGGGACAAGGAACAACTCTTTGGATGAGAAATAGACACAGAGAAACCTATGAAAAAAAAAAAAGATTAGGAGAGGAGATACAGGGCAGGGGGATAGTGTGATGAAAGACAGGAGCGACACAAGGGTCAGAAGAAAGGAAATAGAATTGTTTTGTTACTGTAAAGTATTTGTACTATCCATGAAGGTTGAGACTTGCTTTAGTTGTAAATGTTTATTTTACAACTTGGTTTAGTTGTAAATTGTATATTAAACTGCTAGAGAAACTACCAAAAAAAGTTTTTAAAAAAGTATACTGATATGGGAACCAGCAGTTAGCGTAATGGCTATGTCGCTGGACTCGCACATAGTCGACCGCGGTTCGCGTCCCGGACCCAGTGGCTTAAAACTCACGCCAGGCGCGTGTGCGTGCATGCCCAAGATCCCAAGAGGAGAATGGAGGAGAAGGGATTGCGGCGTGACCATCATCCCTGGGGGGTAATTTCTCGCTTTCTGTCTCTATGTCTCTCTCTGTCTGGCGAGTGCACACGCCCTATAGCGAAAACCTCTCCAACAAAAAAAAAAAAAAAAAAGTATACTGATATGCTAAGAAAGGAGGAAAAAATGGAATACAAAATATTCGATTTATACTACAAAAGGTGTAAAAGAGTGGAAAGCAAATAGGAACAAAGAACAAGTGCAACAAGTACAGCATCAAATATGTTACTAATCCAGCTACATTAAATCAGTGGCCCAAATACACCAACTAAAAGATTGAGGTTATGAAACTAGATTAAAAAAACAAGGCCCAGGAACCATAAGATGGTCTAATAGTTTTGTCACTGGACTCCCACATAGTCAACCACAGTTTGAGTTCCGGACCTGGAGGCTTAAAACTCACACTGGGTGTGTGTGCATGAGTGCCCAAAGTCCCAAGTGGAGAATGGAGGAGAAGAGATTGGGAGCCAGCAGTTAGCGTAATGGCTATGTCGCTGGAATCCCACGTAGTC
>NW_006159849.1:818537-825202 GCF_000334495.1 Tupaia belangeri chinensis
CTGGGGGGTGATTTCTCGCTTTCTGTCTCTATGTCTCTCTCTGTCTGGCGAGCGCATGCACCCTATAGCGAAAACCTCTCAAAAAAAAAAAAAAAAGAGATTGAAGCATGGCCCTCCAATTTCTCACTTTCTGTCACTCTGGTGAGCCCTCTAGCAAAAAATCTCTCTCTAAAAATAAAAACAAAACAAACAAACAAACAAAACAAGGTCTAGGGCCAGCAGGTGGTATTGTGGTTAAGGCAGTTGGATCTCACATAGCTAACTACACAGTTGGAGTCCAGACCTAGTGGCCTGAAAAATACACTGAACATGTATGCATGCATGTGTGCCAAAAATCCCAAGAGGAGAATAGAGAGGAAGGGACTGTGGTGTGGCCATCCTCCTAGAGGATGATGTCTCACTTTCCTCCTCTCTGATAAGTGTACACAACCTAGGGCAAAAATCTAATAATAATAATAATAATAAACAAGGTCCAAATATGCATTGTCTAAAGTAAACTCATTTGAAATACAGAGACATATATAGATTTCTCAGGGAACTGTAAATAAAAACAATAAGATACCACTATACATGTATTAAAATGACCAAAGTCTAGGGGTCAACAGGTGGCATGGTGGTTAAAGGTGCTGGACCATGGCCAACCATGGTTCAAGTCCTGGACCTGGTAGCTTCATTTCTTACTTTCCCTCTTTCTCTCTGGTCAAATTGGAAAATAATAATAAATAAAGTTAAAATAAAATAATTCTGGGACCAGCAGGTGGCATGGTGGTTAAGGAATAGGACACGCCCACATGGCCAACCACAGTTCAAGCCTCAGACCTGGTGGCTTGCTTTCTCACCTTCTCACTCTCTCTGTGTCTTTCTTTGGTCAAATTAAAAATAAATGTATGAGGACTAGCAGTTAGCGTAATGTCTGTGTCGCTGGACTCCCATGTAGTCAACCGTGGTTCGAGTCCTGGACCCGGTGGCATGTGCATGAATACCCAAGATCCCGAGAGGAGAATGGAGGAGAAGGGATTGTGGCGTGGCCATCCCCTCTGGAGTATGATTTCTTGCCTTTTGTCTCTCTGTCGCTCTCTGTCTTTCTGGTGAGCGCATGCGCCCAATAAGAAAAAAAAACTCTCCAAAAAAAGAGAAAAAAAAAGAAATGAATGAATAAATAAAGTTAAATAAATAATTCTTCTAAAAAATAAAATATTTCAAAAAAAAAAAAGAACAACCAAAGTCTAAAACACTGACATTAAACACTGCGAAGTATGTGGAACAACATGAGCTTTCATTTTTTGCTCATGGGAATAAACAATGGTATAGCCATTTTGGAAAACACTTTGGTAATTTCTTCTTTAATGATTTCTTTATTTAATTTTATTTGTTATTATTTATTGTTTAATTTGACCAAAAAAAGAAAGGGAAAGTGAGAAAGCAAGGCACCACGTCCAGGACTCGAACCACAGTCAGTCATGTGGGAATCCAGTGCTTCAACCACTGCACCTCCTGCCAGCTCTAACTATGGTAGTATTTTACTAAACTAAACATGCTCTTACCATGTGATCCAACAACTGAACTTCTTGATAGTTACACAAATGTGCTAAAAATTATGTCTATGTATAAACCTGTCCACAAATGTTTACAGCAATTATATTCATAATTGCCAATACTTGGAAACACCAAAATGTCCTTTGAATGGCTAAGTAAACTGGGGTATACTCAAAGAAATATTATTGAAAACTAAAAAGATGTGGAAAACCCTTAAATTGATAGCATATATAACATTCTAGAAAAGGTAAACTATTTGCCAAACCCATAGAATTTACAACATCAAGAATGAGCTCTGGTGTGTCAGCAGATAGTGTAATGGTTATGTCTCTGGACTCTCACACAGTCAGCTGTGGTTCAAGTCCCGGAACTGGCATCTTGAAATTCATACCAGGCCTGTGTGCATGTGTGCCCAAAATCCTGAGAGGAGAATGGAAGAGAAGAGAGATTGTAATGAGGCCATGCCACCTGAAGGGTGATTTCTTGCTTTCTGTTTTTCTGTCTCTCTGGTGAGCACCCATGCTCTACAGTAAAAATCTCTCCTTAAAAATAAGTCTACTCTAGTGTAAAACATGGACTTTGGGGACTAACAGATGGTGTAATGTTTATGATGCTGGATTCCCACATAGTTGACTGTAGTTCAAGTCCAGGATCCATCAGCTTCAAACTCATGCTGGGCACGTGTACATGTGTGCCCAAAATCCCAAGAAGAGAATGGAGGAAAAAGGACTGTGGTGTGGCCATCTCCCTGGGGAGTGATTTCTCGCTTTCTGTCTCTCTCTTTCTCCAGTGAGCATATGCGCCCTCTAGCAAAACAAAACAAAACAAAAACCTCACACTGGGCGCATGTGTGTGTTTGCCCCAAATCCTGAGAGGATAAGGGATTGCAGCATGGCCATCCCCCTTGGGGGGTAATTTCTTGCTTTCTGTCTCTCTGGCGAGCACACACACCCTATAGCAAAAATCTCTCTAAAGACAGTACATGGACTTTAGGTAATGATAACATATCAATGTAGGTTCATTAATTGTAACAAATATTACTACTCTGATGCAGGACGTTGATAGGCTGTAAGTATGTGGGGATGAGGAGTATATGGGAAATCTCTGTTTCCTTTATTCTACTTTGCTATGAACATAAAAAAGAAACGAAAATTCAGAGCTAGCTGGTGCCACGGTGGTTAAAGAGGCTGAATCCCACGTGGCCAACTGTACAATTAAAGTCCTGGACCCAGAAGCTTGAAAAACAACTTGGGTGTGCATACCCGAAATTCCAAGAAAAAAAAAAATGGAGCAAAAGGGATTGCAGCATGGCCATCCCCTTGCCCTAGATTAGGGGTGGGGGATGTGTGCTTTCTCACTTTCTTTCTCTAGCAAGCACATATGCCCTTTAGCAAATGTTTTAAATCTATTTTCTTAAACAAAGGACATATCCAGATAAATAAAAACTGAGGGGATTTGTCACTAGTAGACCTGTCCCTCGATAAATGCTAAAAGAGTTCTTCCAGTGTGAAAAGAAAAGACACTAGAACGCAACCCGAGACCATATAGAGAAATAAATAACAATGGTAAAAGTAGCTACACAGGTCACTGTAAAGGACAGTAGTACTACATATTTGTTCTGTAACTCTTCTTTTTTTCTGCATGATTTAAATGAAAAAAATACATAAAACAATAATTATAATGGTATCTTAATGTGCATTAAACATGTTAAGATAAAATCCTGACAATAACATAAAGAGGAAAGGGATGGAGCTTGGAAAGAACATGAACAGTACTTGTGTACTGTCGAAAGTAAGTTTGGTTTCCATTGAAACTTCATCGATGTAAAGTTGGGATGTTAATTTTCACCCACAGAGTAACTACTGAGGAAAAATATATACAGAAAAAGAAATAAGACAATCAAAATAATAAAATACAGAGGACAAAAATTGGTTGGGGTCACATGATGGTGTAGTGGTAATGCAACTAGACCCATACAGGAGAGTATCCACTTCCTGTCCTGGGGCCTCTCCATACACTGGGCATGTGTGAGGCTAGGTGTAGATGGTGGCCTGAGGCCCCTGTAGGGGTTGCTCCTCTTCTCACTCTCTCTTATGGAATAAATTAATAAAACTTTAAAACAAAAGAAAAAGAAAAAAATTGGAGGTTTTTAAGTACAAGATGACTGAATAGAAGTTATCTGGTTCTTATTCTTCATATAGAAATTCAGCTAGCAACTATTCACAGACAATAATGCCTTTATGAATATCCCAGAACTAGAAAGTGAAATTGAGACACCACCTTGGACAACAGAACTAAGGAAAGCCGCATTCAAAGTATGAGAAAAACAGTTTCACTTTGACTCCACTGCCCTTCCCACAAACTGGCAGAGAACCACACAAAGAATTGCTCTGCATCCATGCTTTCTACAATGGGAAAGAATTGTAAACAGATTTTCAGCCACCCTGGGACCTATCACAGTAGGCTGACTCCTGGGGTTATCAACAGGGCTCTACCACCTGAGGCCATTTTGCAACAAAGAGCATGGGTAGACCTCATGGTGACCAGTGTACACATCTTGGTAGTAACTCTGTATTCTGCCCAGTGGCAGTGTCCACTAAAGGAACTTGCCAACATTAGTGTTCTACAGAACACACTATCAGAAGGTCTATCACATGTGCTTCTCTAGGTGGCTTTCCTACCCAACCCCACTGCTCCATTTGAACATTTACCAGATAGGGAGGCAAGTAAAGGGCCATGAATATCTGCAGATGGGAGTGTCTGGTTCTTACCAGACCAAACAGCCTAGTGGTGACCCCATAAAGCCCTGGTCTTTAGCTCTGGGACATGCCCACATTCGCACATATCTGTGAAGCATAACCTCTGACCTTTTCCATCCTAAATGGCTGAGCAGAGATCCCAGAAATCTCACCCAACCTTGAAGCCTAGCATGCATCCCAACTAAACACCTCCACAGCAATGATGGCTTGTCAGGGGTCATCATGAGCTGGCTCACCCAGAATCCAAGGTTAGATTAAATAGCCAAAGTTTATCACTACCAAAGAGCACCAAAGCCTTAAAGAGTTGGACCCTTCCTTGGAACCAGCAGTTGGCGTAACGGCTATGTTGCTGGATTCCTATGTAGTCGACCGCAGTTTGAGTACCAGACCTGGTGGCTTAAACTCACGCTGATCACATGTGTGTGCATGCCCAAGATCCCAAGAGGAGAATGAAGGAGAAGGGATTGTGGTGTGGCCATCCTCCCGGGGGATGATTTCTCGCTTTTTGTCTCTCTATCTCTCTCTCTCTTTCTGGCAAGCATGTGTGCCCTATAGCAAAAACCTCTCAAAAAAAAAAAAAAAAGAGTTGGACACGTCCTCAAATAAGCATACACAAATTCAAGGACACAGGATTATAAAAATTCAGAGAAACATGACACCACCAAAAGAAACTAATGAATAATAGACCCTGGAGATCTATGAAATCATTGACAAAGAATTTAGAATAATTGTCTTAAAGAAATTCAGGAAACTACCAAAAATACAGAAAGAAAATTGAATTTAGGGGAAAAAATGAACAAAATAAGATGCTTGACAAAGAAAAACCATGAAAAAAAATTCCTAAAGTTGAAGAATACAATTACTGAACTGAAACATTAAATAGAAAGCTCAAACAGGAGAGTTTATCAACAGATAAAAGAATCAATGAGCACAAACAAAACATTTAAAAATGTTCAGTCAGAAGAGCAAAACGAAAAAGAATAAAGAAGGCCTACAGGAATTATGGGGCACCAACAAAAGACCTAATATTCACATAATAGGAGTTTAATAAGAAGATAGGCAAAAACAAACAAAACACACAGAAAACATACTTAAGGAAATAATGACTGATAACTTCCAAAATCTGGAGAAAGATGACAACATCCAGGTATGGGAAGCTCAGAAATCTCCAATCACTTTAACCTAAAGAATAATTTATAGGGGACCAGCAGTTAGCGTAATGGCTATGTCGCTGGACTCCCACGTAGTCGATCGCAGTTCGCGTCCTGGACCTGGTGGCTTAAAACTCAATTCCTTCTCATGAAATACATAAATAAATAAACTTTTAAACTTTTAAAGAGACCAGCAGATGGCGTAATGGCTACGTCACTGGCCTCCCATGTAGTTGACCCCGGTTCGAGTCCTGGACCCAGCAGCTTAAACTCAATTCCTTCTCATGAAATACATAAATAAATAAACTTTTAAACTTTTAAAGAGACCAGCAGATGGCGTAATGGCTACGTCACTGGACTCCCATGTAGTCGATCGTGGTTTGAGTCCTGGACCCAGCAGCTTAAACTCAATTCCTTCTCATGAAATACATAAATAAATAAACTTTTAAACTTTTAAAGAGACCAGCAGATGGCGTAATGGCTACGTCGCTGGACTCCCATGTAGTTGACCACGGTTCGAGTCCTGGACCCAGTGGCTTAAATTCATGCCGGGTGCATGTGTGTGCATGCTGAAGATCCCGAGAGGAGAATGGAGGAGAAGGGATTATGGCATGGCCATCCCCTATGGGGGGTGATTTCTCACTTTCTGTCTCTCTTTCTCTCTGTGCTTTTCTGGCGAGCACATGTGCCCTACAGCAAAAACCTCTCAAAAAAAAATAAAAACAACTTAAAATATATTGTAAAATAAAATAAAATGATTAATATAAAAGCACTTTGGGGACTAGCAGGCTCGTAATGGTTATGTCACTGGATTCCCATGTAGTCAACTGTGGTTCAAGTCCCAGACCTGACAGCTTAAAACTCAGGCCGGGTGCTTGTGCGTGCATGCCCAAGATCCCAGGAAGACGATTGAGAAGAAGAAACTCTAGCATGGCCAACCCCCCCGCCGGGAGGTGATTTCTTGCTTTCTGTCTCTCTATCTCTCTGGTGACCACATGTAAAAACAAGACATTTTGAAAAATTAGTCTTTCCTTTCTTAAGTTTTTTTCCATATGGCATGTGCATTCACGGGAGACAGAGAGAGACAGTGCAAGAGAAATGAGAAATCACCTGCCCAGAGGAAGCCCATGCTGCAGTTCCTTCTTCTCCATTCTCCTCTTAAGATTTTTGGGCACACACACACACACACACACACACACACACCTGGCATGAGTTTCAA
>NW_006159849.1:825291-833428 GCF_000334495.1 Tupaia belangeri chinensis
TAATAGTTTTTTTTTTTTTTTGAGAGGTTTTTGCTATAGGGCGCATGTGCTTGCTGGAAAGACAGAGAGAGACAGAGAGACAGAACGCAAATAATCGCCCCCGGGGGGGATGGTCACACCGCAATCCCCTCTCCTCTATTCTTCTCTCTGGATCTTGGGCATGCACACACACACACCTGGCATGAGTTTAAGCCACCGGGACTTGAACCACGGTCAACTACATGGGAGTCCAGTGACATAGCTATTACACTAACTGCTTGTCCCCCAAAATCATAGTTTTGATATAAGCTTTACTGGGATAGTATTAAAATATTTTGCATGGGCTGGCCCAATGATGTGGTAGTTAAGGGAGTCAGATCCCAAATTGCTGACTATGTGTTTGAATCCCAGTCCCAGGAGCTTGAAAAACACATGAGCCCATGTACATTCATGCTCCGAATCCCAACAAGATAGAAAAATGGAGGATATAGGACTGCAACACAACCATGCCTCATTGGGGGATGCTTTCCCTTCTCCCTCTGTCTCTCTCTGGTAAGCATAGGCACCCCCTGATAATTATATAATCAATCAATCAGTCAATAAAATTTTATTCTAAGTTCATGTTGAATACTGGCCTTTAGAAAATTATACATATTGGGACTAGCAGTTGGCATAATGGCTTTTGCTGGACTCCCATGTGGTCGACCATGGTTTGAGTCCCAGACCCGGTGGCTTAAACTCACATTGGGCACGTGTGTGTGTGTGTGCCCAAGATCCTAAGAGGAGAATGAAGGAGAAGGGATTGCAGTGTGGCCATCCCCGCTGGGGGGGAGGGGGGAATTTCTTGCTTTCTGTCTGTTTCTCTCTTTCTGGTGAGCACACGTGCCCTAAAGCAAAAACCTCTCCAAAAATATATAAATAAATAAAATTATACATATTACTCTTATGCATTTGTTAAAGAGTTAGTTAAATCTGTTGTCATCTCTTTGGTTATAAAAATGATTGTCATAACTTGCTTAATTTTACCTTAGTTTTATTTGTTCAAGAAAAATAATTTTGGCCAACTGGTAGCTTATTGGTTAAGAAAGCCTGATCCCACTTGGTCCCAGAATGGAATCCTGGCCCCAGCGGCCTGAAAACATGTTGGGTGCATATGCATATGTGCTCCAAATCCTGACAGGATAGAAAAATGGAGGACGAGGGTTTATAGTATAAACTATAAAGCACCCCAACTGGGGGTGCTTTCTCCTTCTTCCTTCCTGTCTGTCTCTTTCTTATTTGTACATGTGCCTTTTGGCAATTAAAAACAAAGAAAGGGAACCAGTAGTTAGCGTAATGGCTATGTCGCTGGACTCCCACGTAGTTGACGTGGTTCGCGTCCTGGACCCAGTGGCTTAGAACTCATGCCGGGAGCGTGTGTATGCGTGCCCAAGATCCCGAGAGGAGAATAGAGGAGAAGGGATTGCGGCGTGACCATCCCCCCTGGGGGGTGATTTCTGGCTTTCTGTCTCTATGTCTCTCTCTCTCTCTTTCTGGCGAGTGCACGCGCCCTATACCGAAAACCTCTCCAAAAAAAAAATAGGAGGCAGACCCTGAGAGCTTGTTTGGAGGGCAGCTCAGCTACTCATATACCTTTCACTGATGAACGGGCCTCCTCTATGCCATCCAGTCTACAGCTTTGGGAGGGATGCACGTGCCGCTGTTTACTGATGAATATAAGTAATTTGCCCAAAAGCACAATTAATATTGATCCTGGAGCTTGAACCAAAGTCTGCCTAACTCCAAGCTCTTATCCTAAGCTCTTATCCATCATATATGCTGTTTCATGCTCTGCTGTATTGAATTAAATCAATAGGATAACATGAAGCAACTTTCCCTAATATGGACTAATTTTCACATCTCTTGTATTTATCTGAATTTTAACTTAAATGTTAAAATCAAAAAACTTGGAGAAAGGTGTCTACTAATTTATAAATCAAACAAAGTTTCCTAACCAGCCTTCTTTGAACTCATTATTGCTTTTTTCTCTTGAGCTATCATCTCTTCTTTCCTAGAGATTTTAAAAAAAAAAAAGTCTCCCCTTTAATCATGATAGAGCATGTGTGTGCACGTATGAGAGTGAGAGAGAAAGAAGCACCTCCATAAGGTCTGGTCACTCCTTGATTGCTTTCCTCCAATCCTCCAGCTCATCAGATCTTGGATTCATACATGTGCATGGAGTGTTTCAGGTCCATCAGGCTGAGGATTCAAATCACAGTCATCAGATGGGATCCACCTTCTCCTGAGCAGCACATTACCAGTGTGCCATAGAGCAGGCCCATCTTCCCTAGAGTTTAGAGTTGTTGTTCCAATGTAAACAAACCTATCTAGCTTGAACTCAGACTTTATTTACCCCTGCCTTTTGCATTTTATACTAGAATTTTAAAAATACAGACTTTTCTTGAAAAATGTTCTCATTTTGAAAATTTAAAAACAGAAACCTCTAGATGAAAGCCTTGCCTTAAATCAGCTTCTCCCTTTTTTAAAAGGTGGCTTATTTTTGTAGAGATGCATAATATCAGAAAGTTTAAAACCACAAGGAACTTCTTTTCTTGAGTCACCTTTTCTTACCAAATAGTGGTTCCTACCAAGAGATTTCCTTTCAGGGTACATTTAACTCCCTGGTTACAAACTTGTAAAAATGTGTGTGTGTGTGTGTGTGTGTGTGTGTGTGTGCGTGTGCATGTGCCACATGTGTGAATATGTTTGTAACCACAAACCAGAAATTCATTTACAATTAAACTAATTCCTAGTTGGCTACACACCAGCATAGTTAAAACCAGTAACTGTAATTAGAATATATTGACATTAAAATTTTTAAAAAAGAAATCTATGGCAACTAAACTATTTTATTAAATTTTCATTAGTCTAATTAGGAAAAAAGAGGGTATTTTTCACATGTGGAGATAATGCTACTTACTCTGCAACTCAGTAGGTATTTCTTTTGAATTATTTTAATTGATCTGTTTGCACATCAGCTCTGTGGTAGATTGGATCATTGTTCTCAATCCTTTATTCCCTCTGCCATGTAAATTACTAATATGAATTCTTTCTCTATCCCCTTGATGTTGAGCATGATCACACATATAACTTGCTTTCGCCAACTGAATGATAACAGACATTAGTACATGCCTTAAATAAGTTGTTTGATTTGGCCTCTTGTGCTTGAAGATCAGGTAGGAAAAGAATATTCCTCAAATAGCTAATGGGATTTTGAATCAGACCATGTGAAGCTGACCTGATCTCAGTCTGAAGCTTTGAGACAAGCTTAGCTGTCCTGCCACAGAAGTAGAACACACTAGTTCATCTAGACTCACAAGTAAGAAAAATAAATACTTGTTTTTATGAGCCACTGAATTCTGGAGCTGTTTGTTACTCAGCATTAGTGTAACAACAGCTGACTAACATATCCCATATTTCATTTTATGGTCAGTGACATATATATAGATGCACATAAACACACACACACACACGTACTTTCATAATGAAGTTGGAGGAGAAAAATAAAGAAATTAACAAAAATGTAAGAAAATTGTAAAGCTGTAAGAGCCCAACAGAAATAGTTGGAATGGGGTAGAGTTGTGTTTTACCACGCAATCTGCCTTCCACTCCACTGGAAAGTCTTTGGTGATAAATTCCAGCTCTGAATTCTCATTTGGGTATTAGCAAGTCCAAGTGTTTCACTCTCTCATGAAATACTACTTTTTCCTCCTTTTCATTTTCAACTAGTGGCATTGATATTTTTTCCTCTCCTATCTCAGGGTAAAGTGAACAGGATATCCTAGAGAGGAGGCAAGGAGATTTTTCTGTTAGCATGTGTAGATCCTTTAAAAGCCTCTTTTTCTTCCTGTTGTTTCTCTCCAGTTTTGTTAGAGAAGTAGCACAGGGAGAAACAAGAGGTTGGATATATCCTTGAGACACTCACTTTTTATAAGACTTTTCCCCCGTACATTCACATTTTTAAGGCCCCCCCCAGCAAGATTATAGTGATATTTCTATAATCCTGCTGGTCAAGGTTAGTGATGCAGTTCTTGGCAACATTCCAGAGAAATATTAATTTATACAGCAGTGTTTCATTGGGATGCACCAGGTTAATATAGTAATTGTAAAACTATCTTTCTAGCAGAAGAATAATTCTGCATGTTTCTATACATCATTTTTTAATATACTGTAAGAATATTTCATGTGGCTACAAACTAGTGAGCCTCAACATTTTTCTAGTTCCACATCACTGACTTACCTATTTCCAGTAGAGCCATCTAGATTAAACAATGTCTTGCGTTTTCTTTTTTTTTTTTTTCCATAATCATTATTTGTTATGGCTGCATAATCTCACATTGAGTGGATTTACCATCATCTAATGAACTATTTCCTATTGTTGGACTTTAGGCTGTGACTAATTTTTCACTATTACAAATAATTTCCTGTAACAAAGTACAAACTTCAGGAATTTTAAAAAAATCTTTGGACTATTTCCTTAGTAAAAAATTCCCAGAAGATTCCACTGGGTAAAAGGATACGGATATTTAAAAAATCTTGATAGAGGGACCAGCAGTTAGTGTAATGGCTATGTCGCTGGACTCCCATGTAGTTGACCACGGTTTGAGTCCCAGACCCGGTGGCTTAAAACTCACGCCAGGCGCGTGTGCGTGCGTGCCCAAGATCCCAAGAGGAGAATGGAAGAGATGGGATTGAGTGTGGCCATCCACCCTGAGGGGTGATTTCTCGCTTTCTTTCTCTCTGTCTCTCTCTGTCTGGCGAGCGCACGCGCCCTATAGCAAAAATCTCTCAAAAAAAAAAAGTTAAAAAAAAATCTTGATAGATATTGCCAAATCAATTGCTAAGACTTTACTAATTCTACTGGTAATGTATGAAATTACTAATAAACATTGAATTTTATAAATGTTGCTTTTAGTTGTAGTGAAATGAATGAAAGAAAAAGCATACTTTACTATCTTTTTAAAAAACTTATTATATTTTTAAGACAAGCTCTTACTGTTGAGAAGCGCTTGTTTCAGTCTCCCAGCTAGGACTACAGGCACGTGCCACCACTCCCAGCTCTTTTCTAGACAAGGTCTCACCATGCTGCCCAGGCCAGCCTCAAGCTCACGATCATCCTAACTTGGCCTCCCTAAATCACTGGGATTACAGATGCACACTTCCTGGCCTTTGGGTTGGACCAGGAATTAAACTTAGGCCTCCTATGTGCTCTCAGCTTGGGGAGCACAGCATTCTTAGCAGCACCCATCAACATGACTAGACCCCTGATCATTTTAATTTTAATATTTTAAAATATAATTTTAATATTTTTAATATTAAAAGTGAAGTGGAATATTTTTTCGTGTTAGTTAACAAGGTAATCACCTTGTCTCAGTAACTATTTATTATACAGTGAGGGACTTAAAGTGGTTTTCAAGCAGTGCTTATCTTTAAAAACATATACTTATTGTTTCTTTTTATGTGGATGTTTTATATGGATCATCCTATGGATTTGTAAATATTCCCACAAAATAAATCTGTTAGTTTGGAACATTCTTTTTTTTTTTTTCTTTTGGAGAGTTTTTTTCTTTTTTGCTATAGGGTGCATGCGCTCGCCAGACAGAGAGAGACAGAGAGATAGAAAGCAAGAAATCACCCTTCAGGGGGGATGGCCACGCCGCAATCCCTTCTCCTCCATTCTCCTCTCGGGATCTTGGGCACGCATGCACACGTGCCCGGCATGAGTTTAAGCCACTGAGTCCAGGACTTGAACTGCGGTCGACTACGTGAGAGTCCAGCGACACAGCCATTACACTAACTGCTGGTCCCATAGTTTGGAACATTCCTTTAGAAAAATAACTGAAGTAAAATAGACAAAATCAGAGCAATGACAAAATCTTTCTGAAAAAAAATTATCAGCATTTGCTGTGATTCCCTAAGCATTCAGTTTATAGAAGGATCAAATCAGCCTAGCAAATCAGCCAAAAACAACAGTACATGGAAGATCAAATTCCATCCGAGCAAACACCACACAGACTGGGTAATTCCAGAGGGCAGAAGTAGGACCAGTGAACAGAGATAAGATTTTTGCTTGTGAGAGAAAGAACTTTCAATTAGCTTCAGCCCTGAGGAGACACAGGCTGGTCTGTACAGGAGGAGCAAGGATTCGAAGATGGTCAGGAGTAGTTTGGAAACTTAATGTACAGGGGTAGGGGAGGCCTAGCGGTGAGTAGATGAATGACCTCTGACGTCCCTTCCAACCCTATTTGGACTTGAATTTCTCAGCACAACTACTTCATTTAGGAGAGAAAAGAGGAAGAACCTGCTGTCTCTTCTTGAGGGTGGAGCTGACCATAGTAAGAATTACGAAATGGTCAGTTTATCTTTGGCATCTTCCCACTTCCCTTTCTGTAGTTTTGCTCATCATCTTCTCTAGACCTCAGTTGCCCAGTGTTTCAATTGGAGTCAGCCTCCAAGCAAGGTCCCTCCTACTGTGTTGTTCTTTTCTAACTACTTCAAACCTCCTATTCTTTTAATACAGCTAACCTCAGCTAGGTGTTGAGGGGACAACATTCTATTTGAACAATTTCCCACTAAAACTTGAATGACTGAGAGTCCATGGCCTTCTCTGACAGATATGAATTTTCAAACAAAATGTTTCTAAAACCAATGACATCTTCAACTAGCAAGATGTGATAAATTAAACTCCAATGATGGCCTTTCCAGAATTTAAGTCCCAGCTCCATTAATTACTGTGTGGTGGTCTCAAGGAAATCTCTAAGCCACTCTGTGTTTTAATATTCTCATCTATAAATAAAGACAATATGTAATTAAGCCAAGGAATTAATATAATCTGCCTAACATAATGCTTGACACATAGATCTTAGTAAATGTTGTTATTCTTCCCTCTACAGTCCTCCACACAGAGATGTAAATGAATATCCTGCTCTCTTCTTTCTACCTCTGCCTCAATATCCACCATGCATACTCCTTGGGACAGGAGGAGAACATCTAGGTTGGAGGATGTGCAGCTGAGATTTTTACCTAAAAGGAAAACTTCCTCAAGTTGAGCTGTCTCTACTAGCTTTTTGTATTGCTTTATATTCTACCTTTACATATTTTACATTTTTCTCTTCTTTCTTTTTTGTATTCATTTTATTTTTTGTTTGATTATTGAATTGGGGGGTTTAATTTTTTTCTCTATTCATTGTAGAACATGTGTATTTGTGTGCATGTGAGAGTGAGAGAGAGAGCGAGGGAAAAAAAAAAGAGCACCCTCCACAGGGAATGGTCACACTACAATCCCTTTCCTCCAGTTCTCTAGCCTGTCAGATTGTGGGCCCTCACACTCATGCCTGGTGTATTTCAGGCCCACTGAGTTAAGGATTGGAATCTCAGTCACTATGTGGAATCCAGCTTCTCTTGAGCAGTGCTTTACCACTGTGTTATGGAAGCCAGCCCTTAGGGGTTTTACATTTTCATCTGAAAGTTTGGTTAACCTATTTTCAATGTCTCTTATTTTCTAATATATATATTTAAGGGTACAGATTTCCCTCTAAATAGCATATTAACTAAAACCCACAGATTTTTTTAAACTAATGCTTCTGGTTCAATTCATCTCTACATGCTTTATAATTTTCACTTGATTTTCTACCTTTAACTCAAGAGTTATTTAGTAATATGTTTTTAATTTTTTTCAAATTAAATGCCCTTAATGAGTATTATTATTGATTTGTAAGTCATAAACAGTGTTCTTACTTCTATATTTTTATAATAAATAAGTGTTCCCTGACCCAAAAATATACTACAAAGCTGTGGTAATCAAAACAGCATGGTAGTGGCACAGAAACAGACATGTGGACCAATGGAACAGAAGAGTCCCCAGAAATAAATTCCCAAACATACAGTCAACTGATTTTTGATGAAGGGTACCAGTCAATCCAGTGGGAAAAGGAAAACCTCTTCAGCAAATAGTGCTGGAAAAACTGGATTTCCACCTGCAGAAAGATGAATCTGAACCCCTACCTCTCACCTTTGGCAAAAATCAAGTCAAGGTGGATCAAAGATCTAAATCTAAGACTTCAAACTATAAAATTGCTCCTAGAACACACTGGTGAAACTGGGAGACATGGGGGTAGGG
>NW_006159849.1:833972-879855 GCF_000334495.1 Tupaia belangeri chinensis
CAATCCCTTCTCCATTCTCTTCTCGGGATCTTGGGCACGCACGCACATGCGCCAAGCGTGAGTTTTAAGCCACTGGGTCCGGGATGCGAACCGCAGTTGACTACATGGGAGTCCAGCGACATAGCCATTACACTAACTGCTGGTCCCAAGAATTCTTCATCGGAAAAGTGCTTGCACATCGATGTTTATTGCAGCACTATTCACAATTGCTAAGACTTGGAACCAACCCAAGTGCCCCTGAACAGATGAATGGATTGAAAAACTGTGGCACATATGCTCTATGGACTACTATTCAGCCATAAAAAAACAACAAAACTCTGGCTTTTGACAGACAGTGGAAGAATATGGAAGATTTATTGCTGAATGAAGCAAGCCAGGTGATGAAGGAGAGACATTGTATGTCCCCACTTAATATATAGCACTCTATGACTAAAACTGATTGACTAAAGGATATACAAACACAATAAGTGGGTGTAAATACCAGATATAGCATGTGTGGAAGAGTAGGGCCTGAGGAAGGACATTTAGAAGAAAAGTTAGGAAGCAAAACATTAATGGGACTATGAAATGTGGTATTATCTGTTGAAGATATTTTATAGTTTAATCAACTGGACTAGGGAGAAGTGTTCACATATTGAAAAATTCACTTTGTAAGCTAAAAATGTGGTTGAATGTATTAAAAAAGTGAAATTTAAAAAAAATAATAAATAATTTAGCACTTTAGGCATTAGAAAGACAGCAGCCACCTGGTGGCTATATAGCTTCTACCTCCTCTTTAGCTCTATAAATGACACTTTTTAGGCGGGGAGATCTTTGCAATAGGGAGCATGCATTCATTGGAGAGACAGAGAGAGACAGAGAGAGACAGAAAGCAAGAAATCACCCCCCCCCACCCCACCCCGGTGGCCACATTACAATCCCTTCTCCTCCAATCTCCTCTAGGGATTTTGGGCACTTACGCACACACGCCCGGCATGAGTTTCAAGACACTGGTTTGAGACTTGAATCATAGTTGACTACATGCAAGTCCAGAGCCTTAACCACTACACCACCTGCTGGTCTCAAATGACGCTCTTGAAAGTTTATAGGTAAGTGGCGAATGAAAATATGCTTTACTAAATATGCTTTACTAGACATATCTGAGATAAATAATAAAGTATAGTGCTTACAGTACATCGTAGCCATGAGTATCCATTTAAATAATATTCTGCAAAACATTTTCTCTTTCTCTTCCTCTGTCTCTCTCTGGTCAAATTTTAAAAAATGAATGAATAAATAAAATTAAAAATAAATAATTATTTTTAAAAAGTAAATAATATTCTGCAAAACAACCAAATGTGTTTTGCTGATGTGCTGAAAAGTGCTATAGTTAAAACAAAAGTATGCTGATACAGAAAAACAAAAAGCTTGTGTGTGTCTCTGTGCGTGTGTCTGTGTGTATAATGCAATATCTTTGCAGATGTAATGCGCTTACTGTCACACACTAAGCTAAAATTTGGCAATATCTTATTAGCAGTTTAAGGTAGGGAAGTTTAATTATGTAACTGTTATTTTTATAGCCACATTTGGAAGTTCTCTGCTGATTATAAGATTTTCTTATCTTAATGAGATAGCAGAACTGACATCCTCCCAAACTGGGCTAGTTGTTTACTTATTCAAAAATTGATCTTTTTTCCACAAACACTAGAGTTCAAGTTAGCAGTTGTATTAATGTGAATGTTGAGGTTGACTCTTACATTTTTAGGTCTTATACAGCAACTGATGGTCTTATTTGTCATGACTGGGGGTTTCCCAAGACCTGGAACTTTCAGTCCTAGACAAACTGAGACAGGTGTTCTCCATACTTATTTCCCAACCAGCATTTTGCACGACCCATCTTACAAGCAGGCAGGCTAAGCTACCATTGCCTTTCTGTACTTTAAGGGCTACCAAAAAGACCATTCTGTCTCCAGGTTACTCAAAGACACTAATAGCGCTATTTTCTCTCCCAATCTACAATTTGCACCATTAGTCATTCCTTTAGTTACTTTTCTGTTTATGTAGAATTATATATCAAAGACCCAAGCATACTCTTTAGAAAACTTTTTGTTACAAAGCCCAAATCTGGAAAAGAAAATGGTTTAGACTCTTCTCATTCCACAGCCTATAGTGCCTTTTGAAAGTGTTAAAGACCAGTCTAATGAGAGTGACACAAAATGTAAACAAGGCTAGGCTTCCCTCTGTGTCCACAGCTGTCACTTTCTGCCCCTTCCTTCGGGCTACTGGTACCTTCATGCTATCTCTACCTTCTGCTATAACAAACTCTCTTTCAGAATGGGAGATCTAAAGTGTGTTTACTCGAGTTTATGGTTTAGAATGACGTTTGAACCTTCATAAAGTTTAAAGGGTTACCTCTTCAAAGAACATGTGCATTTTAAGTGGGAGTAAAGCTTCAGCCTGTCTTAAGCCAAAGAAATAAGGCATAAAGTGAGAAATTTCAGGTTTAGGTACAGAAAACAGAATATTGGCAGTGACCCCAAATTCACTTAGGCCACCAGAAGTACAGAAGGTGCTATGGAGTTCCTGCAGATAGGCAGGTTTCATCAGTGAGGTAAGAGAATCCAGTCCTCCAACAAACATGTGTTGGGCATTTACTATGTGCCAGGTTACACTGGGCTCCTGAAATAGATGAGATACCCTTCTCTCCACAGGACCTTCTGTTCTGGATGGGAGGGAGACATGAATGATATGCACTGCATGAAAGTATGCATAGGTATTACAGGAGTAGGAAGGAAAGATCCTGGATGAAGATGGAAGAAGAGAATTCAGGGGTTGAATTCTCTCTAGGCATGGCGAATATAGAATTTAAGCCCATAGTACCTGTGCTCCTAACACAGGCTGAGAGAGAAAGCCAAGTCCTCCAATCTCCTCTAGGGATTTTGGGCACTTACGCACACACGCCCGGCATGAGTTTCAAGACACTGGTTTGAGACTTGAATCATAGTTGACTACATGCAAGTCCAGAGCCTTAACCACTACACCACCTGCTGGTCTCAAATGACGCTCTTGAAAGTTTATAGGTAAGTGGCGAATGAAAATATGCTTTACTAAATATGCTTTACTAGACATATCTGAGATAAATAATAAAGTATAGTGCTTACAGTACATCGTAGCCATGAGTATCCATTTAAATAATATTCTGCAAAACATTTTCTCTTTCTCTTCCTCTGTCTCTCTCTGGTCAAATTTTAAAAAATGAATGAATAAATAAAATTAAAAATAAATAATTATTTTTAAAAAAGTGAAAAAGGGGACCAGCATGTGGCGGGGTGGTTAAGGTGCTGGACATTCCCACATGGCCGACCATGGCTCGAGTCCCGGATCTGGTGGCTTGCTTTCTCACTTTCTCTCTCTGTCTCTCTCTAGTCAAATTTAAAACAATAAATGAATAAATAAAATTAAAAATAAATAATTATTTTTAAAAAGTAAATAATATTCTGCAAAACAACCAAATGTGTTTTGCTGATGTGCTGAAAAGTGCTATAGTTAAAACAAAAGTATGCTGATACAGAAAAACAAAAAGCTTGTGTGTGTCTCTGTGCGTGTGTCTGTGTGTATAATGCAATATCTTTGCAGATGTAATGCGCTTACTGTCACACACTAAGCTAAAATTTGGCAATATCTTATTAGCAGTTTAAGGTAGGGAAGTTTAATTATGTAACTGTTATTTTTATAGCCACATTTGGAAGTTCTCTGCTGATTATAAGATTTTCTTATCTTAATGAGATAGCAGAACTGACATCCTCCCAAACTGGGCTAGTTGTTTACTTATTCAAAAATTGATCTTTTTTCCACAAACACTAGAGTTCAAGTTAGCAGTTGTATTAATGTGAATGTTGAGGTTGACTCTTACATTTTTAGGTCTTATACAGCAACTGATGGTCTTATTTGTCATGACTGGGGGTTTCCCAAGACCTGGAACTTTCAGTCCTAGACAAACTGAGACAGGTGTTCTCCATACTTATTTCCCAACCAGCATTTTGCACGACCCATCTTACAAGCAGGCAGGCTAAGCTACCATTGCCTTTCTGTACTTTAAGGGCTACCAAAAAGACCATTCTGTCTCCAGGTTACTCAAAGACACTAATAGCGCTATTTTCTCTCCCAATCTACAATTTGCACCATTAGTCATTCCTTTAGTTACTTTTCTGTTTATGTAGAATTATATATCAAAGACCCAAGCATACTCTTTAGAAAACTTTTTGTTACAAAGCCCAAATCTGGAAAAGAAAATGGTTTAGACTCTTCTCATTCCACAGCCTATAGTGCCTTTTGAAAGTGTTAAAGACCAGTCTAATGAGAGTGACACAAAATGTAAACAAGGCTAGGCTTCCCTCTGTGTCCACAGCTGTCACTTTCTGCCCCTTCCTTCGGGCTACTGGTACCTTCATGCTATCTCTACCTTCTGCTATAACAAACTCTCTTTCAGAATGGGAGATCTAAAGTGTGTTTACTCGAGTTTATGGTTTAGAATGACGTTTGAACCTTCATAAAGTTTAAAGGGTTACCTCTTCAAAGAACATGTGCATTTTAAGTGGGAGTAAAGCTTCAGCCTGTCTTAAGCCAAAGAAATAAGGCATAAAGTGAGAAATTTCAGGTTTAGGTACAGAAAACAGAATATTGGCAGTGACCCCAAATTCACTTAGGCCACCAGAAGTACAGAAGGTGCTATGGAGTTCCTGCAGATAGGCAGGTTTCATCAGTGAGGTAAGAGAATCCAGTCCTCCAACAAACATGTGTTGGGCATTTACTATGTGCCAGGTTACACTGGGCTCCTGAAATAGATGAGATACCCTTCTCTCCACAGGACCTTCTGTTCTGGATGGGAGGGAGACATGAATGATATGCACTGCATGAAAGTATGCATAGGTATTACAGGAGTAGGAAGGAAAGATCCTGGATGAAGATGGAAGAAGAGAATTCAGGGGTTGAATTCTCTCTAGGCATGGCGAATATAGAATTTAAGCCCATAGTACCTGTGCTCCTAACACAGGCTGAGAGAGAAAGCCAAGTCAAAAGAGCAAAATACTCTAACTTTACAAAACCCTGCTTTGAAACTGAATTTGAAACTCAAAAAATATCCTCTTTGACTATTAAAAAAGCTTAAATATGGGACCAGCAGTTAACCTAATGGCTATGTCGCTGGACTCCCACATAGTCGACAGCAGTTCGAGTCTTGGACCTGGTGGCTTAAACTCACGCTGGGCGCGTGTGCGTGCGTGCCCAAGATCCCGAGAGGAGAATGGAGGAGACGGGATTGTGGCATGGCCATCCCCCCTGGGGGGTGATTTCTTGCTTTCTGTCTCTCTGTTTCTCTCTGTCTGTCTGGCGAGCTCATGCGCCCTATAGCAAAAACCTCTCAAAAAAAAAAAAAAAAAGCTTAAATATAAAAGTTGAAAGAATATACATGTTTTTTATAATTAGTATATAAATATACTAAAATAACTAAAAATTAAAGTTCATGTGTGAGTAATTTGTGTAATCTTAGGAAAGTGAAAATTCAATTAAACACTATTTTCCTGGGGCAGTAAGAATTCAAGAACACAAATTTTAAAAAAGACTTCAGTTTTGTGGATAATGGGCTTGGTTTTGTTGTGGTTGCTGTTACTCAGCTTTTATCTCTTTCTCTTTCATTTCCCGTAAGTAAAAACTGTTTCCATTCCATTTTTTTTCTACTTTCCAAATTACATTAGGCACTAACTGAACCATTTTTCATCCCGTGCTTCACAGTTAAAGCTTTCTACTCACACGTCCCTTCTTCTGATTTTTGCCCATTGAAAGTCTAACTAGGCAATAGGCCCCACTGGCCCTACTAGGCAATAGGCACATTGGGCGCTTTCTTCAGCAAGCACTATAGATACTCAAAGAGATGAGGTAGACAGTGGTGCAGTGGTTATATGCAACACTTCGTGAGGCAGGCCCATATGCGAAGGTTATTGGTTCACATCTGTAGACCTCCTTGAGTGCTCCAGGCACACATACACCCATGATCCAGGCTGGCTGAAGCTGGGGGGGGATCATGGTGTCAAGACTCTGTTGGGGGTGCAGCATCTCACTTCCTATTCATTGTTTTCTCTCTCTCTCCCTTCATCTCTCTCTAACTCATGGAATAAATTCGTTTAAAAAAAAACTTTAAAAAGTTTTCAGGGAAATTATGGCAATTGATTTATTTTACATTATCCACCTCCATGTTATTGGTGGGAAAACCAAAGCCTGTCAAAGTTCAGAAGTGAAATTAAATTCTTAGGTAGTGAAGAGAATTACTCAAGGGAATTGTGGACCCTTCCCTAAGTCTCTTGAGCAGACACTCCCTTCATGTTTTTGTTTAGAGGGCAAACCTAGGGACAAGAAGATGGGCTGAATGGTGGAGAGGTATCACATGTTACATAGAGATTGGAGAGGACCTATCAGGTTCTCTCCAAATTATAAATTCTGTAGAATTTCTTTTGCAGGATTTCTTTGACTCTTGATTTGATGGGCCTTTCCTTGCACCAGGCAAGCTAAGTCTTCTGAGTCAGATGCCTTCTTCTCTCTGCTTTCCTATAAGGGAAGAACTGATTGCATCTATTCCGAAACCTGGACTTTCGCTACTGCTGCCATTCTAAGCCAAAATTTAAACAGAAAATTAACAAATACTGACCAAGCACATTTGTATACAGGTTGCTAAACTGGGGAAATTTTCAATAGTTGACAACATGACAAATGAAAAATGAAAGTTCTGAGACATTACGAAAGTTTTTTTTTAAAAAGGATAACAATAGAAAGATGTAAGCAAGAAATATTATACTATTACACAGTGACATGGGAGGGTGGATAGGGAGTTTTAGATTCTAGTATTCTTTTTTTCTTTTGGAGAGGTTTTTTAGCTATAGGGCATGTATGCTCACCAGAACGACAGAGAGAGACAGACAGAAAGCGAGAAATCCCCCCCTGGAGGGATGGCCATGCCGTAGTCCCTTCTCCTCCATTCTCCTCTTGGGATCTTGGGCATGCACGCACATGCACCCAGCATGAGTTTAAGCCACTGGGTTCAGGACTCGAACCATGGTCAACTACAAGGGGGTTCAGCGACATAGTCATTACGCTAACTGCTGGTCCCAGTTTCTATTATTTCTCAAATCTCTGTGACCATAAGCAAGTTGTTTGATATCCTAATCATTTAGCACAGGGGTCCCCAACCCCCCACTACATGTCTGTGGCCTGTTAGGAACCAGGCCACACAAAAGGAGGCAAGTTAATGAAGCTTCATCTGCATTTACATTTGTTTCCCATTGCTCGCATTACCACCTGAGCTCTGCCTCTTGTCAGTCAGCAGCAGCATTAAAGTCTCCTGATGCTATTGAGAACTGGGCATGCAAGGGACCTAGAGTGTATACTCCTAATGAGAATCTAACACCTGATGATTTGAGGTAGAACTGAGGCAATGGCACTAGCACTGGGGAGTGGCTGTAAATACTGTATTACAGTGAGTTGTGTAATTATTCCATTATATATTACAATGGAATAATAATACAAATAAAGTGCACAATAAGTATAATATGTTTGAATCATTCTAAAACCGTTCCCTCCCTACCCTGGCCCATGGAAGATTGTCTCCCACAAAATCAGTCTTTGGTGCCAAAAAGGTTGGGGACTGCTGCTTTAGCATATTTGTGTATGGGACAATTATAATGCTAGCCTCATAGGATTGCTATGAGAGTCAAATGAGATGACTGCGTAAAATGCTTAACAGGACTGGACAGAGCACATCTTTAAGCTTATCCATTCAATGGCCATTCCGCACACTCTCTGCCTTTCTCAGTCTCCCTGTGCACTATGAGCCTGGTCTATATGACTTCTGTTTCAACTTGTTTACCTGAGAGCCCCAGCAGAAACAAGGAAGGATGAAAGGGAGTTTAAACTCTCCAGCTTCCTATCTGGACAGTTGCCTTAGGGTTGTAAAGTCTCTTGGTAGGTGACCACAAAGACTTCGAAGTACCCCTAGCCATACAACCTTCAGGTCTATGTGGGGGTAACTATTAATATATCTTGCCTTGGGTCACTGTGCTCTCCTTGGCGGTTTCTCACATAACTTCCCAAGACATTATAAATAGTCCCTTTGGTGGCCGGCAGGTGGCCTGGTGGTTAAGGGTGCTGGACTCCCAGTGCCTACCTTGGTTCGAGTCTTGGACCTGGAGGCTCTCTCTCTCTCTCTCTCTCTCACACACATACACACACACACACACACATTCTCTGTCACTCTCTGGCAAAATTAAAATAGATAAATAAGTAAACAAAGTTAAAGAAAATAATTCTTAAAATAAATAGTCCCTGTCTTTTAGTTTTTTAGAGTATTATTTTATTATTATTTTTTAATTTGCTATAGGGCACATGTGTTCATCAGGGAGAGAGAGCGAGAGAAAGTGAGAAAGCAAGCCAGCAGGTACAGGACATAAGCCACAGTCGGCCATGAGGGAGTCCACTGCCTTAACGATCACATCACCTGCTGTCACAATAGTCCCTTTGTTAAACTCCTCTCAGAAAACCCAATTGGAGAGCACTATTTGATAAAATAGCCAAGTCACAGAAGCAGCCCTGGCAGCAGCAACAATTGTTATGATTCTGGGGACATTGAAAAGCTCATGAGAAACAGAATTAAAGTATGAGTTTATTTTGGTGCAAAATAATTTTACAACAAAATATTAATAAAGAAAATTCATACATAGTTTTTTTCATGATATGCATTTTCCATGATCTTTTTGAAGCTCTCACATTTTTGGAGTCTGAGCTTCAGCACCAAGTGGATTATATAAATACAACAAAATACATAATGAATGCAAATATACTCCCCCACCTGCAGAAGGTTGCCAAAATACCTCAGATATAAACCATTCCATCCTTTTCAGGACTTTTAATAACATACCTAAGGAATAACATTCTCTCTGAAGACTCTCTTCTCATTAGGGTTGCCAAATTTAGAAAACAACAATAGACTCCTGGTTAAATAACAATTAGTTTTTTCGAGGCTGGCAGGTGACATGGAGGTTAAGGGCACTGGAGTCCCACATGGCCAACCAACTATGATTCCAGTCCCGGACCTGGTGACTCGCTTTCTCTCTCTCTCTCTCACTCTCTGTCCTTCTGTGGTCAAAATAAAATAAATAAATAAAGTTAAAAAAAAAAAAACAGAAGAGCTCAAGTTTTAAAAAAACAACAATTAGTTTTTTCATGCATGTTCACAAACACTGATGTCCTTTATCTGAGTTTATTTGTTATCTTAAATTCAAATTTGACTAAAAACCCTATGATTTATTTGGCAATCCTGCTTGTGAGAAAATTTGGATACTATCATTTACTGTTTATCAAATATATATCAATATACATATGATTATATATGTTAACAAACATATGCAAATATATGTACATATACATGTGTGTATATATGTCAGCAAACATATGTAAATATACATACATATATTTGTGTGTATATGTGTGTATATGTGTTAACCAACATATGTAAATATACATAGATACATATATGTGTGTGTGTGTTTGTATATACATATATTTGTATGTACAAACACACACATATAAATATACATAGATACATATATACAAACACACACACACACACATATATTTGCCTTTACAACTGGGTAGGATAATCAGGCTTCATGACTGATCAGCACTTATCCATGGAAAAATATGTCCTAGAGGCCGGCAGGTGGCGTGGTGGTTAAGGGTGCTGGATTCCCCCACATGGCTGACTACAGTTCAAGTTCCGGACCTGGTAGTTTGCTTTCTCACTTTTCTTTTCTCTCTCTCTCTGGTCAAATTAAAAAATAATAATAATAACAAATTAAATTAATTAAATAAATGAATCTTTTTTAAAAAAGAAAAACATGTCCTATATCAACCTGAGTGTACAAGTGATGAGGACAAAGAGGCTAATTACTGGATCATATTCTATTCAAGATATATCAATTGTGCATGCCCTTCCCTCCAGCCCTTCTTAATACAACTGCCCTGTACACTGCCCATGGCCAAGGAGACTATCAGGTAGAAGACTGACAGGTAGAAGAACTACTGCCTGTCTGCCAGTGACTGACATCATTGTGTACAGAACGTTGAGTTGGACCAATTGGATTTTTGGTTTCTCTATTTTAACTAAAGGAAGGAGGCAGTTAACAATGGCAACCGTATGAGCTGAAAAGAGGCCTGGATAGGTCTTTTCTGAAATGAATTTAAAGCAGAAGTTGGGACAGATGAAATATCAAAGAGAGAAACAACAGACTAGCATAACAGAAAGAGTATCTAGTATACATTAATGATGAAGAAAAAAAAGAGGGAAAAAAACTCCATTCGCTCATAAAAGAGGTCTCCAGAGCCTTCCAGAACATAATTCCTACCTCCCCAAAGCTCAGTTGTTTTACTTTCTCATACAAGGTTAGGAATATAACCTCCTTCCTTTATATCCTTATTATTTGCAGTGATTCAAGTGAGTCTCCTTCTAAACAAAAACAAATGATTGTCCCAAACCTGTACCATGGGCTGCTCGGCCCCAAATAGGTGAGGCCATTCTCAGCCTTGAAGATATTCATATGGAACTTCAACCCTGTGTAAGTTTAGAACTCTGTCATCAGGAAAGGGGGGAGTACCCAGAGGTAAAAGTAGTAAACCATTCATTTGAGATCCTAACTGCTAGGAGTCTCTAATTGGAACCCCTCAGTAAGAGTAGGGCAGCATTGTTCTTTTTGCTTCCCTCCTAATTTTGCTTTCCTATTTCCCCATTCCTTGCTAAAAGCAGAGATAATAGTGCTGCAGCTGTAGGCGGGCCCCACCCAAAGCAAACTCCACTGTAACTGACAAAACCTAGTCCTTCAAAGAATCTATGGTCACAGAGTCAGATGTAAGTATTTTGTTTGTGTGGTAATCTATTCCCCTGCAATGAACATTAATTGCAAAGAGCAATCAAGATGGCTTTTATAAACAAACAAACAAAACACAGACAATAACAAGCATTGGAAAGGATGTGGAAAATTGGAATTTCATGATTTGCTAACAGAAATGTGAAATGGTGCAGCTACTATGGAAAACAGTTTGATGGTTTCTCAAAAATGTAAACAGAGAACTACCATATGATCTAGCGATTTCACTCCTGAGATATAACCAAAAGAATTGAAAATGGAGAGTCAGATACTTGTACACCAATGTTCTAAGTAGCATTATTCACAACAGCCAAAAAGTGAATAGATTAACAGGTGAATAAATTAAAGAAAATGTGGTATATTTATATAATGCAACATTATATAAATAGGTAAATCAATAGGTGAATAGATTAAACAAAATGTGGTATATTTATTTTTTAAAGATTTAACATACTTTTTAAAAAGAAGTATTTAATTTTACTTATTTACTTATTTTAATTTGACCAGAAAGGGACACAGCATGAGAGAGCAAGAGAGATGGAAAGTGAGAAAGCAAGCCACCAGGTCCAGGACTTGAATCTTACAATATGAGTTGATCTTGATTGTAAGTAAAATATGCCAGACAAAAAAGGTCACATAAGGTATGATTCTATTTATATGAAACACCCGAGATAGGTAAATACACAGAGACAGAGAGCAGATTAATGGTTCTCAGAGGTTGGGACTGCAGAGAAATAGAGAGTAACTAATTAATAGGTATGGATTTCTGATTGGGAAAACAGAAGAAATTCTGGAAATGGATAGTGATGATAGTTGCATAACAATGTGAATGTACTGAATGCCACTAAATGGAACACTTAAAAACAGTTCAAATAAAAACTTTATGTTATATGACAGTACTGCAAAAAAGGTAATGGAAAATGGAAATAATGTGTGAGTTCATTTTGGTGCAAAAGTTTTAAAATCTATGCATAATTGTTTTGTGCATAATCATTCTCCTTTAATTTTTTAAAGTTTGCTATAAGGCCAGGCACTTGCCAGAGAAAGAGAAAGAAAGTAATAATTCAGCCCTGGGGAGGATGGCCATATATCCTGTCCCTTCACTCTCCTTTCGGGATTTTGGGCACACATGCAAACATGCCCTGCATGTTTTTCTTTTCTTTTAAAAATAATTATTTATTTAATTTTATCTACTATTATTTTTAACTTGCTATAGGGCAAGTGCACTCACCAGAGAAAGAGAGAGACAGAGAGAGAGAGAAAGCAAGCCACCAGGTTTGGAACTTGAACCGTGGTCAGCCATGTGAGAGTTCAGCACCTTAACCCCCACATCACTTGTGCTCCCTCTCTCTCCGCTGCCAATTCTGGGATTCAAACTACACAGTCAGCCATGTGGGATCCAAATGCCCCAACAATCATACCACAGCTAGCCCCTCCATGAATTTTTTGAAGACACTGCATATATGTGTCCCACCACCATTAAAATAAAATTTGTGCTATGTATCTTTTATCACATTAAAAAAAGAAAAATCAGGATATCTGAGTCCAAGGCTTCTGAAAGTCAAGCCTCCCACCACGTTTTAAGGCAGTTGAAACTGCTACACAGCAGAATTATCTGGGAACTTTTTAAGGCTCAGTGTGAGGACCGTATTTCAGACCTACTCAGTCAGGATTTTTTGGAGGTGGAGGGGCATCTGGATTTTTTAAAGTCCCCTCACCTCCAGTTTATACCAATATGCAGTCATATTTGAGAACAATGCTCCAGGTCATTTTGCTTCTCAAACTTTAGTGTGCATCCAAATAACCTGGGTCCATTTTCACATTGCTGATAGAAATACCTGACAGTGGGGATTTAAAAAGAGTTAATTAGCTTACCATTCTGGCTGCTGGAAAGTCTAAAGGAGTAGGTCTAACACCAAAGTTGCCTATATAAGGCCCACAGAAGCAAAGATAGCAGACACATACAGAGAACAAGCAAGCTATAGTAGTGCTCTTTTATAACAACCAGATCTCTCAGGAACTACCTTCTTCTCATGAGAGCTAGAACTTAGTGGGTCTCTCAAGACATCATTAAGCTATTCAGGAAAATGGTGCCTCCATGGTGGAAGCACCATGATCCAATCACTGCCCACAAGGCTTACCACCTCCCAACATCGAATTTCCAAAACATGAACCTGTGGAGGATAAACTGTAATACAAACCATAGCATTTACTATGTGCCCATTACAGGGAAAGTGTGCCAATATCTTGAATATATTACTAATAAACAACAGATTTCTAAGCGTTTGAAATTAGATAAGTGAATGATAGGATTCCCTAGGAAGAACTGCTCTTAGATTCCCAGGCCCAAAATAATTAAGAGAGGGAGCCAAAATTTTCTTTAGGAAGTCTCATCTAATCTTTTACTGTATTGAATGAAAGGCTTTACTCCTGTTTTTACAGATGAGAAAACTGATGTAGATGTTAAGTGGGAATGTAAGCAGACTTTCAGGTAAAGATAGTACTACAGGGAACCAGCAGTTAGCGTAATGGCTATGTTGCTGGACTCCCACGTAGTCGACCGCGGTTCGCGTCCCGGACCCGGTGGCTTAAAACTCACGCTGGGTGCGTGTGCGTGCGTGCCCAAGATCCCGAGAGGAGAATGGAGGAGAAGGGATTGCAGTGTGACCATCCCCCCTGGGGGGTGATTTCTCGCTTTCTGTCTCTATGTCTCTGTCTGTCTGGCGAGCACACGCGCCCTATAGCAACAAAACCTCTCCAAAAAAAAAAGATAGTATGACAAAGCAGGATTACAGAATCTTCACTTTTTTAGAGAGAGAGATTTTTCCTACAGGGCACATTAGCTCACCAGAGAGACAAAGAGACAGAGAGACAGAAAGCAAGAAATCACCCCTAAGGGGGGATGGCCACAGTACCATCCCTTCTCCTCCATTTTCCCTTTGGGATTTTGGGTATGCACACACATACATCTGGTGTGAGTTTCAAGGCTCTGAGTCTGGAAATGGAATGGCGGTCAGCCACATGGGAGCCCAGAGATGAACTGTTATGCCATATGCTGCCTCCAAAGGGCTGTCATTTTCTAGGGCATTATGCTAATTAGAGAAATTAATAAGTGCTCTTGGAAATGAGATATTTCATTGGCTGAATGAAGTGAGCCCTTTAATCTCATCTTTCTGAGGTTCCCCAAAATTTTAGCAGACAAAGAAGAACCCAACTAAAGACTGCACTCAGGCCAGCCTAGTTCTCTTCTTCTTGTAAACTCATTTCACTTTTTTTTTAGAGATTTTTGTTATAGGGCATGCGTGCTCGCCAGAGAGACAGAGAGACAGAAAGCGAGAACTCATTCCCCCAGTGGGGTGGCCACAACTCAATCCCTTCTTCTCCATTCTCCTCTTGGGATCTTGGGCACACATGCACCCATGTCCATTGGGAGTTTTAAGCCACCGGGGTCTAGGACTTGAACCTCAGTCAACTACCTGGGAGTCCAGCCATATAACTATTCTGCCATCTGCTGGTCCCAACCTATTTCTATACTCTTGGTTTGCAGAAAAGTGAATGGAAAGCAACACTTCATTCTTTAAAGGAGCAGAATGGGGGTAGTTCATCTAGTTCCAGCGAAGGTGGAAACTGATCATTTGAGTTAATGTCATGAAGGAAAATGTAGGAGATAATCAGAGTTAATGTGGAAAAAAGACATAGAAGTTAAGGTAGTGAAGAGAAATGATAACAGAGAAGAAAATGAAGACAATCCTACAGAAAAATAACTGGTACTCTTGGAAAAGATATGATGAAATAAGAATAAGTACTCAGAAACATAATTCATGAAAATTTCCCTGAAATGATAAAAGGACTGATTAAAAGAAGTCACAATGCTTTTGTTACACAAAAATTTAACATTAAAAAATCAGCATTTGATTCATATTCTGATTAAGTTATTGAGCTGCCAGTATAAATAAAGGATATTTCAAACACAGAGACAGAAAAAGTAAGACACGTACAAGGGAAAGTAATCAAGTTACCCTTTAAAAGCCCCTTAGTAATGTTTAACACTAGAAAGAGCAATACTTCAAATGTACTGAGGAAAGGTTTATCTCAGAAATATTACAGACTGGCTCTTCTCCTTAGCAGCCTGAGGTGATCTCTGAAAATGGTTCGCTATCCACTTGACCCAGAGAATCCCAAAAAGTCATGCAAGTCAAGAGGTTCAAATCTTCATGTTCACTTTAAGGACACTTGTGAAATTGCCCAGGCCATCAAGGGTATGCATATCCAAAAAGCCACCAAGTATCTAAAGGATGTCACTTTACAGAAGCAGTGTGTGCCATTCTGTTATTACAATGGCAGAGTCGGTAGATGTGCCCAGGCTAAACAGTGTGGCTGGACACAAATTTGGTGGCCATAAAAGAGTGCTGAATTTTTGCTGCACGTGCTTAAAAATGCAGAGTAATGCTGAACTTAAGGAGTTAGATGTAGATTCTCTGGTCATTGAGCTCATTCAGGTGAACAAGGCACCTAAGATGTGCCATTGTTCGTACAGAGCTCATGAGCTCCCCCTGCCACATCGAGATGATCCTCACTGAAAAGGAGCAAATTGTTCCTAAACCAGAAGAGGAAGTTGCACAGAAGAAAAAGATATCCCAGAAGAAATTGAAGAAACAAAAACTTATGGCACAGGAATAAAGTCAGAATAAAATAAATGTAGATATAAGTAGAAAGGAAAAAAAATACTATAGACTGCAATCTCATTTACAGGCAACAGACAGCTACTATTTCTTGAAATTTTCATGAACTCGTCTTACAGCACTCCTGAAACCCTTCTTAACTATGTAATCCAACCAACCAAGGTTGAATTAAAATACTCAGGAATTGAAAAAGTAAAAGAGCTAATGGTAAGCACTAAAATCTCACAAATATTGTACTAAGACTAAACAGCCAGGGAAATTATAACTGTAACCAAAAATACAAATGTAATTTTTTTTGGTAAAACCAGGCCACTTTAATGTTTTTGTACAATTTAATAAATAATCTTTTGATGACTGCACACAGGTAAGACCGGCTATATTCAGAAACATCAGTCATGATGGTTTTCCAGATTGGTGTATCATCTTCAAAAATTACAAGGAGTTATTTGTATGCAACTGCTATCAAACCAGTAGAACAGCATTTATGCATTCATCATTTTCAGGACTGTTGGTAACTTGGGCATATTTCCCCCAAATAACCTTGCCTCCTTGTGTCACAAGGCCCAACTTGCTCCCATTCACCTCAATGACAGTAGCTTTGGTGATAACACCCAAAGTTGTATATAGTGGGGATGAGGGATTCTTCTTTACACAGAGTATTGGCAGGCGAAAGGTAGCTTTCAGTTCAGTATGTGTTACGTGGGCCTTCTTGAAACGTAAGCCCACTGGCCTAATGAATCTTTCATATTTAGGTGCTTTTCTAGTAAAGCCATCTCTAACAAAACAGACTTTTGTAACCATCCTCTTCCATGCCTTCTCCTTCCTGTTCGAATAACTTTTAACACGTCTGTTTCTCCCTGGGCTCAAACTTTGGGTAGAGGGACTTCCCATTTTCCCGCTTTCTCTTTCCATTTTTGTTTAATCATATTAGAAAGTACTTCAGCTCAGGACTGTCCTTCTCTGTCCAACAGATAGGCAGGTACTGCTCCTTGTGGAGTCTTTTCATCATTCTTCTGTTTGGTGTTCCTCTTTTCATGCATCTTGATAGCCTTTTTCATTTGTATTTTCTCAGCATGGCGCTGTTTATGATAGAGCTTAGCCTTCAGACCAATCATCTTTTTTTGCCTTCTTTGAACGATCATGAGCCTCCCCACTTTCCTTCGTTCTCTTTTTTTCATGGTAATCCAGACGGTATCCATAGCATTTCCAATGTAATTCAATATATTCGTTTTGTGGCATGGTGATGGCTGCAGAGTCACCAGGAGCAGTCTCCCAGATGCAAAGAAGTTGTCAACTTTCAGATCTCAGAGACCAACAAGCCAAAAATACAAATGTAATTCTTGACAAAGTTAAAATAGAAGACCAATAAAACCAAAAACTTGAGTACAAAGAGAGGTGGGAGCAAATGTGAGAGTTTATATCATCTTCCTCTTCCTAACAGGGAGTCTATCTGTACTATCTAAAGTATGTATGTGTGTGCATGTATATATATATATCTACCTATATATATATATATATATATATATCTATATCGATATATGTTTTTAAGTTAGCAACTCATAACAATTTTCATTCTTTCCTCAACCTAGAGAGATATCCTATAAAATCTCTTATTAAAAAACACTTAAGTTCAGTTTCTATTTTTTTAAAATTCAAATAAAATAAAATTTTAAAATATTTTATAGTGTGATTTTATATATAAATTAAGCAAAATGAAACATAATAACATTATTTGTAACACAATTCTATTTATAGTGTAAACTAGCATGTGATCTTCATTTATTCCTAGTTATTATATATTTTTTCCATCTGTTTGTATGCATAAAGAGATAGCTGGAATTATGTTTAACTAAATGTCACACCGTAATTTTGCAATATGGAACTTCAAGTATCTTTTTTTTTTAACTTTTTAAAATTCATCAGTCTTTATTATTTTAGTCACTTCTAAAATCTCTATCTGGGAACAGCAGATGGCATAGTGGTTATGTCGCTGAACTCCCACATGGCCAGTCACTGAGTTGTGGACCTGGTGGTTTCAAATTCACACCAAGCACATGTGTGTGCATGCCCAGATTCCAGGAGAATGGAGAAGGGATTGCTGCATGGCCATCCCCCACGGGGGTGGGGAGCATGATTTCTCTCTTTCTGTCTCTCTCCATTTCTCCAGTGAGTGCACACAACCTACAGCAAAAATCTCTTTCTCAAAAAAATCTGTATCCAGGACCAGCAGTTGGTGTAATGGCTGTGTGGCTGGACTCCCATATAGTCGACCACAGTTCGAGTTACGGACCCAGTGGCTTACACTCATGCCAGGCACGTGTGTATGTGTGCCTAAGATCCCGAGAGGAGAATGGAGGAGAAGGGATTGCAGCATGGCCATCCCCCTTGGGGGGTAATTTCTCGCTTTCTGTCTCTCTCTGTCTTTCTGGCGAGTACACACACCCTATAGCAAAAACCTCTCAAAAAAAAAAGTCTGTATCCAATAACATCCCCTTTTTGTTAAGCAGTTCTTTGAATTTAGACAAGTAGATAGGCATGTTATGTGCCACTAAAATCAAGACATAAAAGGGTCTCATCATCCCCACAAACTTCCCTCTTGCTACTTCTTTGTACTTAACCCACTCCCAATCCCTCAAACAACTTGAGGGATCTTCTCTGTATATCATTTTAGCTTTCCCAGAATTTCATATAAATGGACTAATACAGTATGTAGCGTTTTGAATCTGTTTTCTTTCACAAAGCATAATCCATTTGAGAATTATTAGTGTGATCTAGATTAGTAGTTTGCTATATTACTGACTAGTGTTCCACAGTTTCTTAATCCATTCACTACCTCAAGGACATTTAGGTTGTTTCCATTTTTGTGATTACTAAAGTACTATGAACACTTGTGTACAGGTTTTTGTGTGAATATACTTTTCATTTCACTGCATTTCATTGCATACATACCCAGGAATGAGATTGCTGATTCACATTGTAAGTGTATACCAGTTTTAAAGAAAACTGCCAAATTGTTTTCCCAAGTGGCTGTACAATTTTGCATTCCCCTTAGCAACATATGAGGTTCCCAGTCTCTCTGCATCCTCACCATCACATACTATTGTTAGTTATTATTTTTTAAATTGTAGTATCTTTTGGTTTTAATTTGCATTTCCGAAGCTTAAACTTTTTTTTAAGTGCCATTTTAAAAAATATTGAAAGTAATGGGATCAGCAGTAATGGTTACATTACTGGACTCCCACAAAACTGACCGTGGTTCAGATCCCAGACCTGGCGGCTTAAAACTCACTCTGGACACATGTGCGTGCATGCCCAAAATCCTAAGAGGAGAATGGAGAAGGGATTGCAGTGTGGCCATCACCCTGGGGGGTGAGTTCTCACTTTCTATCTCTGTCTCTCTGGTGAGTGCACACAACATATAGTAAAAAAAATCTCCCTCTAAAAAAAAAAAAATGAATTGAAAGTATTAAAGAAAGATCATAAAAAACTTTAGAGTTAAAAAACGTCACAATAAGATATTTTTAGTTTTTTACTTTTGAAATGTAGTGTGTAGTCAACAGAGCAAGAACAACATATCTTCCATAAGAGAGTATATGTTAACCAAGGTCAACTACTTTGCAACTGTGAGACTATCTCCCTCAGAGCTTGACTCCTCCACAAGAAAAAAATTAATTGTTCTCAACTTCAGATGAATTTTAAAATCACCTGCAGAAATTTTCAAATCCTGATGTTCAGGCCATATCCTAAACCAGAAATTAAGCTAAATCAGAACGTCCAGGAATAGTACTCAATCATCAGTATTTTAAAAGATTCCCAGGTGACCATATGAGCAACCAAAATTGAAAATCACTCAACTAATCTCTCATTGTTTTAAACCTCAGAATCCGATTAGCCTAATTTTGTTGCTAATCTCAAATTTGTTTGTCCATCATTGTTCGCCAATAATGGAGACAATGCATTTGCAAGGAAGGAAAGACTTTAATTTAGAGAGTAGCTCAGCAAGGAAATGAAAGTTAAAACTCAAATTTTCCTCCAAGATAAAAGGGGTTCAGATTATTTTTTTCGATTGCATTGCATCATTTTTAAAATTTTTATCTATTTATTTACTTATTCTTTTTTTAATTAAATTTACTTATTTACATTCATTCTTCACTGTACATCATTACAGCATATAAAGTGAGATTTTCCATCCAGAGTACACTGCATATTGGCTCAATCAAGCACATGAACTTACATGTTATCATCAACAAATAATTTTCCATTTCTTGTTTCCTGTATGTTTTGCTTTTCTTTCCCCCATCCTTGATTCCCTATCTCCTACCCTCAGCCCTCTCCCACTCTCCTCCCACACTGTCTCTGGTATCTATGTTTGCTTTCTATACTTTCCCCTCCCCCACATTTTATTGAGTCAGTAAAGATCTTAATTAATCTAAATATTTTCATAGCAAGCACAGCTGATATATACATTGCATGAACACAAGCCCAACTTTAGGCATAAGCCTCAGTGAGCAGAATGAACATCCTATAAAGTAGCACATAGCTGGGGCTATATATCTTACTGCAGGCATCAAATAGGTATTTTTAATGCATTTTTTTTTAATTTTAAGAAAAATAGTTTTAGTGTTTTTTTTCTGAAACTTTTTTCTTTCCCTAGGCATCATCACAGCATACAAAATGTGATTTCCCATCCAGAATATACTGTATAGTGGCTTAATTGTGCATATTATTATAAAAAATTTTCCATTTCTAGTTTCTAGATTTTTTTTTTTGCCCTTATTTCTGACCCTCGGTCCTTTCCCACCCTCTTCTCACACTATCTCTGGTGTCTACAGTTGTCTTCCATTCCTTTCCCCACCACATGGTATTGATCATACAATTTCTTAAATAACCTAACTACTTTCAATATCAAGTTCATTTGGTACTATTAAGAAAACCAGTTTTAACTTAAATGAAAGAAATGCAAAGGAACTTTGCTTAAAGCCAGGAAACAGGTCAGGATTCTGTTCACATGGTAGATGCATGAACTTATCCATATCTCAAGACAGGACACAAATCCTTACAACCAGATAACAAAGTCTACAAGAAAATCAGCAATATTTTATTCAAAAGTCATAAAATTATACTTCACCAATTCAGTCTCATGTACTTTATCTTCTGTTGGGGTTCGATTTTCCTGATTAAATTCTGGGACATAATATTCAGCTCCAGACTTGTTCCTACAATTAAGTTGGCCACTTTCTTAGTTTTTGAACTCTTATTTCTGTGTGTTTGTATTTCATTTTCCTGATCTAGCACTCCCTTGAGAACTTCTTGGAGATCTGGTCTGGTGCTGGTAAATTCTTTCAGGTTTTGTTTATCTGAGAATGTTCTTGTCTTTTCTTCCCACATGAAAGATAATCTTGCTGAGCACAGTATTCTTGGCTGAAATTGCTTTTCCCTTAACACTTTAAATATATTTTCCCATTCTTTCCTCGCTCGCATTGTTTCCGATGAGAGATCTGCTGTTAGCCTGATGGGATGTCCTTTGTAGGTAACTTGATGTTTTTCTCTTGCTAATCTTAGTATCTTGTCTTTGTCTGTGGTTTTGGTCAACCTGGCTAAAATATGTCTTGGAGAAGATCTTCTTGGGTTGATTGTATTTGGGGTTCTTTGTATTTCTTGGGACTGGATATTTGAGGGCCTCTCTAGGTTTGAAAATTTTTCTTGCAGGATTTCATGGAATAGATTATCAATTCCCATATAAGTCTCTTCGCTTTCGGGGATACCAATTATCTGGGTGTTTGGATGTTTGATGGTATCTAGTATTTCTCGTATATTATTCTCATTTTTGGGAGCCATTTTCTCAATTTTCATGGTGGATTTTTCTAGGCCAGCGATTTGGTCTTCTGCATCTGAGATTCTATTTTCTGTATGACCCTAGTCTGCTTTTAATACTCTCAAGGGAGATTTTGACTTTCTGTATTATAGCCTTCATCTCAACAGTTCCATTTGATTCTTTTTTAACATATGTAATTCCTCTTTTAGATCTTGTAAGAATTTCCTCACCTCCTGGAACTCATCAACTTCTTTCTCCTTTCTCTTCGGCAGTTCATTGTCTCTCTTCTCTTCCATCTCTGCTAGCTTCGCCATTATGAATGTTCTAAATTCTTTATCAGACATTTCCATGATTTCCATTGAACTGTCTGTGGATGAAGAGGAGGTATTCTTTTCCCCTGGAGGAGAGGTATTTTCTTGCTTTACCATTTTTCTTGTGGTCCTGTGGTGATTTCTACTCTGAATTATCAGTACGAACTCTTCATTTCTCTTTTACCTTGAAATGACTACTTCACAGGATCCATGAGGAATCTTCTGAGATTTTTTTGTTTTTGAGAGTTTTTTGTGTGCTCGCCAGAAAAACAGAGAGAGACAGAGTGACAGAAAGCAAGAACCCTCCCTCCCCCCCACCCCCGCACAGCAAGGATGGCCACGTCGCAGTCCTTTCTCCTCCATTGTCCTCTTGAGATCTTGGGCACGCACACACACATGCCTGGTGTGAGTTTACACTATCGGGTCTGGGACTCGAACAGCGGTGAACTACATGGGAGTCCAGTGACATAGCCATTATGCCATTATGCCATAGCATTATGCCAAAAGGGGTTTGGATTTTTAAGGACTGTAAAGGAGGCCACTGAGGATGTGGGTAAATGTAATTGGTGACAGAAGGAAAAGTTAGTGTAAAATCAGGTGTTACCTAGTCATGCATTGTGTATTTGAAGAAACACATGAACTTCTACATCCAAGAATCACCTATTAATAACTTGAACTACTGTAGCAGAAAGGTTGGTGGACCTCACTGAATGGAACCACCTTAGGTTGGATATGGTTGACCTTAGGTTACTGAAAAACACCTTGAACAAAACATCTTGTGATCTGTTGGTCATAAAGATGTTTTCCAAAGAAGCACTGACAGGATCTAGTAATACATTTACTAGGCTACCTGTAGCTCTAAAGCAGGGAATTATCTAGTCATTGTTTTATTCATTTTTTATAGGAATAAAGCTTAGGCATAAATCTGATAGAATTTAACCCTAACAGGACATTCTTCAAGTCTCCTCTTCTGTTTGTCCATTCAGTTTCTACTATTACTCTTATTTCTAAGATTAGTCATTTAAGCAAGCAGAAACAGGTGAATGATCCCAAACTTTTCTTTTACGAAAGAGTCCTAATTAACTCCTCAGATACCCTGATATTTTCAGCTTTCTCAGGCCTCCTTAAATGGTGTTTATGCGACCAGAACTGGGTGTTTTTCAGTAGTGGGTGGGAGATTCTCTTGTGAAACATCCCTTGCCTCTGCTTATAAGATACCAGTGGCACACCCCTCCCTCCACTCCCATTTACCCTTGTAACAACCCAAAATTTATCTGGACATTGCCAAATACCCCCTGGGAGAATCACCGTTTCACTGCAAGCCACAGTAAATCAAACATGATTCAGTGGAATTTAAGAGCTCTTATAATACTTAGTAACATGTTCTTTTGTGTTTTATCCTATCTGCTAGTGTTTCCACCCCAACCTTTTTATTAAACAAAATGAGAAATCCAATTTCAAGTTTAATTTTGTGGTTAACTACCACCAGAGGGCGCCTCTAAAAATTGACTGACACTTCTAATTTCTCTGAGCCCCTGGTGGTAGTGATAAGATAAGGACAAGCCCCCTTCACTTGTGAGCTAGCAAAGGAGCCCAAGATATCATTTCACAACTGCCACAATCTATCTCAAATTATACTGTTGCAATGTATTACGCTCTGGGTATACTATCTGGTTTTCTGGAGGATCTAAAATTTCCAGAAATCTCTCCATGCTCTTATCATGTTGGTTTTGTTGTTTATCCTCAGTAAAATAACACCACCCACCCATGAACTCATCTAAAGATAAATCCTTTAAAGTCAGCTTTAATTACACATTCCTTCTCATTTACCAGCAAGCTTGATTTTTCCCTCTGGCTTGCTTTCTTCTAACAACAAACTCCTTTCAGAGGGGGCTTGACCTGATGGTTCAAACAGTTTTAGTTTGACATCTCTTTCATTTTCCCACAAAATCAGAACAGTGTTCATCTCATAGGGAGAAGAAAAGTCACCTATGATAATGTGCTTTTGTTTTTGAAAAAATATTTATCATATATTTCCCATTTTTAAATAATACATATGTAGTACAGAAACTTTGCAAGAAGGAGATTATGAAAGTTATAATTTTAGGAAGAAGAAAAGCCTCTACCAATCTAATATTCCATCATTAAAATGAAAATATTTGCAACTCAGAGAGTCTCTCTGTTCAAATACAAATATCCTATGAGGCTAAAGATTTTAAATTTTGGGACCAGCAGTTGGCCTAATGGCTATGTTGTTGGACTCTCATGTGGTAGGTAGAACGTGGTTTGGGTCCCAGACCTGGTGGCTTAAACTCACACCAGGCGCATGTGCGTGTGTGCCCAAGATCCTAAGAGGAGAATGGAGGAGAAGGGATTGTGGTGTGGCTATTCCCCCTGGGGGGTGAGTTCTCTCTTTCTAATGTCTCTGTCTCTCTCTGTCTTTTGGGTGAGCACATATGCCCTATAGCAAAAACCTCTCAAAAAAAAAATTTTTACATTTTTATTTTTTCTTTAGAAGACAAGGTAGCAGACAGATTAAGAACCTGGGCTTTGGAATCCAGCATACTAATGGTTGACTACTACTTCTGGAAACTATTATACTAGCTGCGTGACCTTTGTGAATTACTTAATCTCTTCAGGTATCAGTTTCCATCACTTTAAAAAAAGGTGATGGTAATAATAGAATTTAAGTCAGAGTTGTTTTGTAAGAATTACACAAGATAAATGCATGAAAGTTCCTTAGGAAATAGTGTAGGCTACATAATACTGGGTAGTTGGAAAAGTCATGACACATTTTTACACAGAAAAACAGAAAAGATAAATCATGACTTTTCCGACAACCCAATAGTAAACAGATCTGATCTCTGTATCTAAGAAATCTATGATAATGACCTTTTTAAAAAAGATAGGGAGACAGGGAGAGAGAGAGAGAGAGTGCCAGAGAGAGTTATCTTAAGAGGGTCTCACCAGAGTGAGCTCCATCTGCCCTAGCCTCCAGTTAGCTAGGATTACGGGCATCCATTGCTGCATCCAGCCTGTTTCAGGCTGGTCCAGGAATTAAATCCAGGTCTCCCATGTGGCTCTAGCCTTGTGAGGTCACGCCACCAGTAATGATGTCTTTTGAACAAACATTGGGTTTTCTTTTTAAAAAAAAATCTTATTTGTTTATTTATTTGTCTATTTATTTTTTAATTTGATCAGAGAGGGACAGAATGAGAGAGAGAGAGAAAGAAAGGGAAAGTGAGAAAGCAAGCCACCAGGTTTGAAAGAAGAACCTCAGTCAGGCATGTAGGAGTCCAGTGCCCTTAACCACCATGCCACCTGCTGGCCCCAACATACATTGGGTTTTAAAAAGTTCTAAACTCTCAGTGACCATTGTAGTGCTTAAAGTACCTCCATTTCCCAAGATATACTTAATTAAGTATAAAGGTCTCTGAAAAAAGAATAATGAAATCTTAAAGTAGATAGTCTAGCTCAATGCCTTCACTTTACAGATGAATAAAGTGAGAGAGATTAAGTGACTAACCCACAAAGGTTATGTGATCTCAGAGCTAGGAGTCTATTCTTTTTTTTTTTTAGAGGTTTTTGCTATAGGGTGCGTGCGCTCGCCAGACAGAGAGAGAGAAAGAGACAGAGAGACAGAAAGCGAGAAATCACCCCCCGGGGGGATGGTCATGCCGCAATCCCTTCTCCTCCATTCTCCTCTCAGGATCTTGGGCACACACGCACACGCACCTGGTGTGAGTTTAAGCACTGGGTCTGGGACGCGAACCGCGGTAGACTACGTGGGAGTCCAGCGACATAGCCCTTACACTAAAGGCCGGTCCCAGGATTCTATTCTTTAGAGAAAATAAAGGCAGATTGGTTTCACATTTATTTTTAAGCCAATTTCTTATTCCATACATAGTTAAGTCCAACTTACTAGTTTCACTTGCTTTTACAGGTGACAAACCTTGGTGAATTATAAACTATAAAAGTTTTGAGGTCACACTTACCCAGGTTCGAAGGTTGAGTCTGCCTTTTAATGTGAAAAAGATGAGCATGACTTTGCCTATCACAGTGCCTGGCATGTAGTCAATGATTAATGTTGGTTGATGATATACAAGTTAATGTGAAAATACTAGGCTTTTCTGAATTACAAGTTTTAGTGAAAGTAGAACACACTAAGATCATGTCTGATAGTGGACTATTTATGCCTAAAAGGTAAAAGACATTGGAGATAAAAATATTAGCATTTTCAGACAAGAGCTGGGGGTAGACTTTAAATGACAATACAAAGGAATGATTCTGTAATTTAGGAGGGATGTAGTTATAACTTCTTAAAAGAGCATAAGATTCTCTGTTGGTCTACTCTGTGAGAACTAAGCTGAGAGTTAAATGACTTAGCAGGACAAGAATTCATTCAGATTGGAACTCATTTAAAGCAGTATGGACAGTTTTTATCTTCTCTTGAAGTCATCTTATTTTCCTCAAAGTGATGGGGTATTTTATAATGGAAAGGTGTACAATATTATACAAATTGAGCAAACCCCTATGGGGAACAATAGAATAATTAACACTGATATCAATAATAATCCTAAAATAATTTATGTTTCAGTTAAAGAAATTCAAGCAATAGAATGACTAACTCTGAGATCACTAATAACTCTAATATAATGCATGTTACATTTAAGAAAATTCAAATGTAATGCAATTGCATATAAATTCAGTCAAGGTCTTGCCTTGAAACTCCTTTTCATGAATTTTGACTGTGTATTTGTGGTTGATATTTGTATTTTTGCTTTGCAGTAACTCTTTTTTTTTTTTTTAAGAGTATTTTGCTATAGAGTGTGTGTACTTGACAGAGAGACAGAAAGTGAGAAATCACCCTCCAGGAGGGATGGCCATGACACAATCCCCTTTCCTCCATTCTCCTCTTGGGATCTAGGGCATGCACACACACACACATACCTGGTGTGAGTTTCAAGCCTCCAGGTCCAGGATTCAAATTGTGGTCAACCACATGGGAGTTCAGCACTTTAACCACTATACCACCTGCTGGCTACTACAGTAACTCTTTTCAAACCAAGAGATAGGATGGACTCCTAGTAAGATAGCATTGAGAGTCAGTGCGCTATTACTATATGGCTTGTAAGGAAACTTTTATCAAAAACAAACAGCACAGTCTGGCTGAACAGTGGTGAAGTGCTGCACAGAGAAAGCTGGATCCTGCATGGCTGACCAGAGTTTGAGTCCCAGCCTGGCAGCTTGAATGACATGCTGAGTAAATGCATCCTGGATCCTGACAGGAAGGAGAAATGATTGAGGCAGGACCAAGTCCTGCTGGGGGATAATTTCTCTTTCTCTTGCATGTGTACATGTGTGTACATGCATCCTCTAGCATAAACACACACACACACATACACAAAACACCCCAGTAACAAGTAAGAATTGAAAAAAAAAAAAAAAACAAGTAAGAATTGGAGTAGAATGTTGAAAAAAACTGTAGACTACAGAAGGATGGATATATATCTATCTATACATACACATACATATATACACACACATATATATACACACATATACATTATATACATACACACACACACACACACACATACATACAGAGAGAGCATGAGAGAGGTACAGATATATAGAACCAAAGAGTCACTCCCTGCATTTAAAATTTAATCTACCTCAACAACAAAACCTAATTTCACTTTTTTTGTTTTATAGTGGGCTAGATAGCACTGTTAAGGAGTAGAGTATATTTAAAGGGAAAGTAATTCTTACCATTCTGTCTAACATATAGTCAGTTGTCATTATTAGAGGATTACATATTTGCTATTTCACTTACGTAATAAAATTTATTTGTAACCCTAAAATGAGTACTCACAGAGCTTTGTAGGTCATTCACAGCCATGTGCAGAGAGCCAACACATTTAAGTCATTTGACATGGACTTTCCCAGCTAAGGATAACAAGCAATGCTCTGCCTTCTACTCCTGTCTCAGCTTTCATACTTGTTTCAGTAAACAAGTATCTTTGTTATGGTCTAATTAGTGCCATATTTTTCATATTTTGTGCTCTCTTTTTTTTGTGTGATTTTCATGTTTAAAATAGCCCCCAAGTAATGCTGAAATGCTTCCTAATGTTCCTTAGTCCAAGAAGGCTGTGATGTTGCTCTATGGAGAAAACATGTGTTACATAAGTTTATTCAGATAAACTATTCATTCAGTTATCATCCTGGTGGCTATATATTGTGAGTGAGTCAATAGTTTAGAGTCAATAATGTGTCTTTAATCAAAAGCACATATAAAACAAGCTTATGTACTGATCAAAAATGTTATGACCAGAGACCTCCAAGAAACTAGCCCAGTATTTTCCCTAGGAGCAATAGTTCAGTATTTGCTAATTCAGTATTTATAGCAACATTATAGAATATAACTATGACAAGTAAGAAGCATTAATTATACCTCAAGAATAGAGACTACCAAAGAAGAACTAATAGTTGGACTGATCACGCTTATGCCTAATCTGAGATATCAACATCTCTTCCAATTCTTGGTCCATAGGCTGCAGTAACAGTAACAGTATATATGATTACAAAAGTAAAGGTACCTGGCAAAGTTGGCCTTTATGCAAGGTATAAAAGTGGAAACCAGAATATCTTTCCACTCTATGTTATCTAGAGCTTAGTAGAACTTTGTTAAACCAGAACAATGACATTTTCTAGAATTAACAAATCAGCAAGTCTAGATGCTTAGGAAAGTTCAAAACTATGTCAAGAAAAAACAGTCTATCAAGTAAAAGAAAACACAGAGGCCAGCAGATGGCATGGTGGTTAGGGTGCTGGACTCCCACATGGCTGACCACGATCTGAGTCCCGGACCTTGCGCCTTGCTCTCTCTCTCTCTCTGTCTCTCTCTGGTAAGCACACATATCCTATAGCAAATAAAATAATAATAATAATAATAAATAAAATTAAATAAATTATTTTAAAAATTGCTTTAAAGTAAACATAAACTCTGGATTGTGTAATCATGAGAATTTTTTTTTTCTTTTTGGCACATTTTTATATTTTCTACAACAAAAATGAATTTTAATCAAAATCAGAAGGAGGCTTTTAAAATAGTTTTAGTTCTCTATCCTTACAGTTTTCAGATTATTTTAATACTTGAGAAATATCACTTATAGAGTCTTAAACAGTAGAGAAATTGACCTTGTTTGTCTTTTGAAACTTAGAAATTTATACTGGCACAGTTTTGATAGGCAGGCATCTCCAGATACAAGTCTGATTTGCCTGGACATTGGGCAAGACTGTGTGTGAGCTCCAGTTCTTACAAGACTGCATGAAGAGGGGCAAAGCTACATCATAATCTAACTAGAGTTTGGGACATTGGCAAGGAGACTTTAGGAGAAATGCCTCTCATTTTAAAAGCCATTACTAGCACCATCAGTCAAAAATGGTGGCACACTGGTGGGGCAGAATTATCCAAGTAGCACAAAGGAGTAGACAGCACAAATAGAAAGCATTGTTGGTGCAAACATTACCATATTGGACAAATTTGCATTTGTTCTAAATTCTAGAATACTTTTCCATTTGCCTTGCAGAGATTTAGGCCACCCACATATGACGTCTTATTCTTCCTTTGGGAAGAGTGCTAAATATTTCAACACACCATTTTCAGTTGCTTCCTGGTAATTTAACAGACTTTTGGCAGGCCTGGTTGATCAGAATGAGGGAAAAAAAAAATAGCACCACTTGTGGCAGCAAAATATAGAAAACATGCTCATTGTTCATCACTGGGTTCTGATTTATTTACTTATGTCATGTACAGACAATATTAGACAGTCTTTAAGAAAATGATAGACACTGGAGCTGGCAGGTGGTGTGGGAGGTAAGAGAGCTGGACTCCCACATGGCCCACCATGGTTCAGGTCCCAGACCTGGCGGCTTGATTTCTCACTTTCTTTCTCTCTCTCTCTTACTCTGTTCCTCTCTGGTCAAATTCAAATAAATAAGTAGAGTTTGTTTTAAAAAAAGAAAAAAAGAACATGACAGACACTTATAGGTGCTGCTATAGGAAAATGTAACAGGTGTTCAAGATGTACCATGCCACATCCCCTCAGATCTAACTCAGCAGTACCTCTACTGGTGCATTCTAGAGGCTTCCCAACTCAAGTGCCTTCTGTGGACTCTCAGCTCTTCTTCTCTAGAGCTTTCTCTAAAGCTGAGGAGCTTTCTCAGCCCTCTCAGAATTGGACTGGAAGTGTAAGAGAATTAATCCCTTGAGAAAATCATTAACAAAAAGAGAATGCCCCCTGCCCTTTGAGGACAATTCTGAGGTATATTTACACAATTTCTTAGAGTTTCCATAGCATTGATCTCTAGGCTCACTGCAATAGTCAGCTCAATGACATTCCTTTCATTGGTCTTCCCTCTTTCTCTGTATGATTCTTTTAAATATTTCATTCCAGCTTTTGGAATTACCTTTAAAAAAAAAATTCCTGCTCATAAGTTCTTTATTCAAGCTGCTTTGGGGCAAGCCCAAACTAAGTAATGTGTATTGAAGCTGCATAACTACATAGGGTGGTAGTTCCCATTTGTGCCCCCCCCCAAAAAAAACCCCAACATATACTTACACACACACACACACACACACACACACACACACACCTTTTTAAATGAAGGTCTGATAAAATCTTTTGCTATTTTGCATTGTTTCGTTTCTTTCCATAAAGGATATATAGGAGTTCATTACATGTTCTGGATATAAGTCTTGTCAGCTATATATACTGCAAGTAGTTTTTCTTTCTAAACTATGTCTCATTTGCTCATTTTTAATGGCATCATTTGATGGGCAGACTTTTTCTTTTTTACGAAGTCCAGGTTATCAATTTTTAATTTTATGATTTAAAATATCTTCCTGTGTCCTCTTAGAAGTTTTATGGCTCTGAGTTTCATGCTTTGGTCTATGATACTTGATCTTTGGAAAATTTACTCTGGCTCCTGTGCCTTAGAGATCCTATGAGAATGTGCTTTGGCTGTTAGAAGTTGACAGGTATTTGGAGCACACCCAAAGTGACACCAGTCATTCCAGACAAGACCATTCCACATGAGCCAACAGCTGGTGGAATCCTACATATGTGAACAAACCTTGCCAAGATCACGTAAGCTCAACCTGAATCCGGTGAACTACATAGACTCCCAAGCAAAATGTTTATTTTAAATACTATTGAGATTTTTTTCATTCTTTTTTATTTATTTTTTTAAGAGGGATTTTTGCCATAGGCCCTGTGTTCTTGCCAGAGAGACAGAGACAGAAAGCGAGAAATCATCCCCTAGGGGGGATGACCACACCACAATCCATGCCTTGTCCTCCATTCTCCTCTCGGCATTTTAGGCATGCATACACACGTACCTAGTGTGAGTTTTAAGCTACTGTGTCTGGGACTTGAACCAGGGTTGACTACATGGCAGTCTAGCAATGTAACCATTATGCAATCTGCTGGTCCCATCATTCTTTGTTTTGGAGTATAATTGTGTCAATACATAACTTACAGAGAAATTGATACCTGAAAGTGTGGTACTACTGTAATAAAACCTAAAACTTGTAGCATTGAGCTTTGAGACTAGGCATTAGATGGAAGGTGAAAAGGTGGTAAAAGAATTATTAGAAGAAGCTTGAGAAAGGTGATTGTGTTTTGTAGCAGCGAAGTATTTAGCAGAAATATAGCCTGGGGTGAATTGGAGGACAGAAAATGAACCAAATGAACTTTCTGGACTGAGTAAAGATATCCAGAAAGAAAGCAGAAAGTATTAACCGGCTCTTACCAGCTGCATATAAATAAGTTATCTAAGAAAGGGGACACTTAGGACCAGCAGATGGCACAACGGTTATGTCGCTGGACTCCCACATAGTCAACTGTGGTTCGAGTCCCAGAACTGGTGGTTTAAATCCCAAGAGAAGAATGGAGGAGAGGGGATTGCGGCATGGCCATCCCCTCTGGGGAGTGATTTCTATCTCTCTGTCTTTCTGGTGAGTGTACCCGCCCTATAGCAAAAATCACTCTTTAAAAAAAAAAAAAAAAAAAAAAAAAGAAGAAGAACAAAAGAAAGAAAGGGAACCTTGGAAACAAACTGGCTAGTTTGAAAGAAGAATCTTTCTGAAATTAGAGGAGCCAGAGTTTGCTAGTTGGGAAAACAGAGCTGTTTCTCATGTCGATCCTCTCAGGGCAGTAAAGGGTTCTCAGTAAGATACAATCTCAGGATATAAACCATGTCAAGAAGAGGTCTGTCAGACTTTGTTGAAACTTTCAAAATACTCGAGGTAGTACAGAACAGATCCACTACAGAAGGACAAAATGGATCCTGGGGCCCAGTCACAGAGGCACAATGATAGTCCAGTGCAAAGCAGGAAGCTATACGAAAGATGCAGTGTTTCCTCAGTCCACCTGTACACAGGCATACCCCGGAACCTGACTGGCTGGAAAAACTGAGAAGAGGATCATAGCATGAAACCTTGTTGAGGGTGCTTATTTCTCTCTCTCTCAAAAATAAATAAATAAATAAATAAATAAATAAATAAATAAATAAATAAACAAACAAACAAACTTAAAGAAAGAGGGGAGGGCTCCTAGGATTAGAGGTGTTATTCCATAGTTGCTCAACATTTCCCAAATTAGTACTAATTAAATCTAAAAAGAGAGGGAGGACATCCCTAAAAGAATCTGGAGTGATTTTCTAGCATAGGGAGAGGGTTAAATTAAAATTATATAAAATACCAAAAAACAAAAACAACAACAACAAAAAAAACATTGAGATGGTTATAATGTCAAAATTAGTCTAAAAAGAGAGATGTCCCCAAAACAATTTGGGGACAGAATTTCAGCACAGGGAGAGAGTTAATTAAAATCATACAAAATCCATAAAATCATTGAGAAGGTAGTAATGTCAAACTAAAAGGAATAGAGACTGTTGAGAAGGGTAAAAAGACCTCTAGGATTCAACCTTCCCTGGACATGAAACAGACAAAGTTGTTCAAAGGGCATATTTTCTTAAGCTCCTTTCAGATGTTAAGTAGGTAACGAAAAGGGGGGGGGCACTTCAAAGGGTAGAATCAACAGCAGTGAAGACTAAACTAGCAAGCTCTTCCCAAGTAGTAGAAATAAGGTTTAAATTACAAACATTATGGGGTCAGCCGACTGTTGTGGAGGCAGCTGGATCCCACATGGCCGACTGCCATGAGTCCTGGACCTGCTGGCTTGAAAGACACAATGGGCACCTGTGTGTGAGTGCCCAAAATCCTGAGAGGAGAATGGAGGAGAAGGGACTGTGATGTGGCCCCTGGGGAATGATTTCTCATTTTCCCTCTCTCTGTCTCTGGGGAGCAAAAGTGCCTTATAACAACAACAACAACAAATCTCACCCCAGAGTATGGAGACCTGACATTTGCCCAGCATGATTTCAAAAGTGGTAAGAACCAGTGACCATTATGTGTCTCTCATTCTTCTACTTTTTGGAATTAGATAGTTTACTGCATTTATCTTAGCCCTACTTTGCCATTGTATATTGGTTATGTGAGAGCAAATAATTTGTCTTTTTGGTTGATTAGTCTCTCCTTCAAGGTTAATCACATTTTGACTCGATGCAATCATGACAACCTGGATTTCAAGCCTGCTTCTATGAATGAATAAGATTTTGGGAGATAGGGTGGGCTTGAGCATATATTCTACATGTGTGGATGTGAATAACTGACCCAAAGGAAAAACTGTGGCTGACTATAAAATGACTCTAATTATTCACCCTCCCCACAATATGGGTTAATTTTTTTCTTAATTTTCCAGAGAGCAAATGCATTCAGCTGAGAGAGAGAGAAAAAGTGAGAAAGACTACCCATAAAGAATGGTAATGCTACAATCCCTTCTCTTCCATTTCCTCCTCCTTTTGGGGTTTTGGGCAAGTATATACCCAGGGCCAGCATGTTTCTCAGGACACCAGGTCTAGAATTCTAACCATAGAGTCAGGCATGTGGGGTCTAGCTGCCTTACCCACTACACCAGCTGGCTCTACTGATTATTGGGTTGTCTGAAAAGTTATGATGTATTTTTTTAATAGAAAAATACATCATGGATTAGGACCACTGAAGTTCCTCTGCCCAGACTTCACCCTCCTGCCCCCCCAGATCCAGCCAGGAGTCAGGTTAGAGCACAGTATTTATTCTCTCTGTCTCTCTCCATCTCTCTCTATATATTTTAAACTTTTCTTTAATGTTTAAGCTTCTTAGCTCTCTGTTGCTCTTTTATCTTGTGAATTCTTACCTTTCCCCTTGCCCCCATAGGACCAGCCAATCACCAGCCATCTACATCTGAGCTCTGAGCAGCCCCATTCAAGGATTAGGATCATGAAGACCTTCAGCCCAGACTTCACCCTGCTAACCCCCAGATCTAACTAGGAGTCGGGTTAGAGGACCTTACTTATTTTTTCTGTCTCTTTCTAATTTGTTTTTTTAATTTTTAAATTTCTTAGCTCTCTATTGCTCTTTTGTCTTGCCCCCTTCTACCTAGCCCCAGTACACTACACAGTTTTCATTTTTTGCCTTAAAAATTTGTTTTCTCTTTCATTACTGTTTTTGTCTTTTTTTTCCTTTCTCTTTTCTTTTTCTTTTTTCCTTTCTCACTTTTCTGTTCAGCCTCCACACACTGATTTTCTAGGCAGGTCTAGGTGCTCAGTAGCCAAATATCTGGATATTTTTAGGGTCAGATTAATCCTCAATTTCCACTGAATCTGCTGCACAAAGGGAAAAAAATGGTAATATTTAGAGATTGCAGGTCATCTCCTCCTGTGTGCCTCTGAATGCTCAGATTTAACTTCAAAAAACTAGGGAAAAATGTATAATCCATCAGATGACCAAAAACCACCACAGAGGCACAAGAAATAAGAGAAACCAAGAAAATATCTCTCCCTTAAGGGAAAAGAATAACTCCTCATCCGCCACAGACAATACAAAGGAACTTGTGGAAATGTCAGATAAAGAATTTAAAATATTCATAGTGACAAAGCTAACAGAGATCCAAGAGAAGAGAGACAACGAATTCCAGAAGATGCAGGAGAAAAGAGACAATGAGTTCCAGGAGGTGAGGAAGTTCTTGCATGATCTGAAAAAGGAAATACACATCATAAAAAGTAATCAAACAGAACTGTAAGAGATGAAGGCTATAATACAGGAAATGAAAACTTCCTTTAAAAATATTAAAAGCAGATTAGATCATAAAGAAGATTGAATCTCAGATGTAGAAGATAGAACCTCTGACTTAGAAAATTTCACCAAAAAGACTGAGAAAATAACCAAAAAAAATTGAGAATAAGATACGCGTAAATACAAGATACCATTAAATGCCCAAACATCTGGATCTTTGATATCCCAGAAGGTGAAGAAACTAATAAGGGCATTGATAATCTAGTCCCTGAAATCCTGGAAAAAAACTTTCCAAACCTAGAGAGACATTCAAAGATCCAGACCCAAGATATACAAAGGACTCCACAAAGAATCAACCCAAGAAGATCTTCTCCAAGGCACATTGTCGAAAACTGCGAACAGAGACAAGATACTAATTTTGGCAAGACAGAATGTCAAGTTACTTTCAAAAGGTATCCCATCAGGCTAATGTTGGACCTCTCATCAGAAACAATGCAAGCAAGGAAAGAATGGGAAAATATATTCAAAGTGTTAAGTGAAAAATAATTTCTACTAAGAATACTGTACCTTGCAAGATTATCTTTCCTTTCATATGGGGAGAAAAAAAGACAAAAACATTCTTAGATAAACAAAACCTAAAAGAATTTGCCGACATCAGACCAGTTCTTCAATAAGTGGTAATGGAAGTGCTATACCAGAAAAACTGAAGTCAGACACACAGAAATAAGAACACAATAAAACAACCAAAAAAAAAAAAAAATGGTCATCCTAATGATAGGGATAAGTCAGGAGTTGAATGTTAACTTCTAGAGTTTAAATGGAAAGATCAGACCACAGTAACACTGCAAATTCAATAAAAGGAAGATTAATTACATGAGACTGAACTGATGAAATAGAATTTTTTGAGTTTAGAGTAAAACATTATTGATTTTCTTCTATGCTTTGATTTCCAAATTTAAGAATTTTTGTCTTCTCTTAAATTGTTGAGAGGTTCATGTACCTACTATTTGAACTGAGTCTTAACCTTTTTCCTGGCTTTAAGTCTTAAGAAAATTTCTCTTAACATTTTAAATTTTGATCTATTAAAATTAAAACAGTTTTTCTTGAAATTAAAAAATACATTTAAAAAATGCCTATTTAGGGACCAGCAGTTGGCATAATGGCTATGGCACTGGACTCCTATGTAGTTGACCACGGTTCAAGTCCCAGACCCAGTGGCTTAAACTCACGCCAGGCGCATGTGCAGGTGTGCCCAAGATCCCAAGAGGAGAATGGAGGAGAAAGGATTGTGGCATGGCCATCCACCCAGGAAGTGATTTCTTGCTTTCTGTCTCTCTATCTCTCTGTCTTTCTGGCGAGTGTACATGCCTTATAGCAAAAAATACCTCTCTCTCTCTAAAAGAAAAAAAAAAAAAGAAAAAGAATGCCTATTTAATGACTGCAGTAAGCTGTATAGCCCCAGCTAGGTGCTACTTTATAGAATGTTCACTTTATTCACTGAAGTTTATGTCTAAAGTCAGACACGTGTTCATAGATATGTATATATCAGCTGTGCTTGCTCTTGAAAGGTTTTAAATTAATTAAGATATTTAGTGAATCAATAAAATGTGAAAAAAAAGGCATGGAAAACAAAAATGTAAAATGTAACTATAGATACCAGAGACAGTGTGTGAGGCAGGTGGTAAATACCAGAGAGTAAGAGGTGGGAATCGGGGGCAAGGGGCAGGGAAGGGAAGCAAAATATATAAAAACAAGAAATGAAAAATTATTGTTTGATGATAACATGTATGGTAATACCTTTGATTGAGCCAATATACAGTGTATTCTGGATAGAAAATCTTATTTTGTAAACTGTATTTATGTACAGTGAATGAATGTAAATAAGTAGATTAAATTTTAAAAAAAGAAAAATACATCATGACTTTTCTGATGACCCAATATATCAAACTAAAAAGCTTATTCATAACAAAGAAAACAATCAACAGAATGAAGAGACAACCCACAGAATGGAAAGTGCTATTTGTATATCATCCATCTGAAAAGGGATTAATAACTAGAATATACAAGGAACTCAAATGATTCAGCAACAAACAAAAACAACTTGATTAATAAATGAGAAAATTACCTGAGTAAATAGTTCTCAAAAGAATACATAGAAATGGTCAATACACATATTTTTTAAATTCTCAGTATTACTAATCGTTAGGGAAATACAGATCAAAACCATAATAAGATATCATCTCACCCCAAATAGAATGGCTATTACCAAAAAGACAAAAAACAACAAGTACTGGTAAGCATGCATAGAAAAGGACACTCTTAGGGAACCAGCAATTAGCGTAATGGCTATGTCGCTGGCCTCCCACGTAGTCGACCACGGTTCGCGTCCCGGACCCAGTGGCTTAAAACTCACGCTGGGCGCATGTCCGTGTGTGCCCAAGATCCCGAGAGGAGAATGGAGGAGAAGGGACTGTGGTGTGACCATCCCCCCTGGGGGGTGATTTCTCTTTCTGTCTCTATGTCTCTGTCTGTCTGGCGAGTGCACGCGCCCTATAGCAAAAACCTCTCAAAAAAAAAAAAAAAAGAAAAGAAAGGTACACTCTTTTACACCGTTGTAAAAATGTAAAGTACTACAGCCATTATGAAAAATACTATGAAGTTCCCACAAAAAAATGAAAATAGAGCCAGCTTTGTGATGCAACGGGCAATGCACTGCTCAAGAGAAGCTGGATCCATATGGCAACTGTGGTTCACATCCTTGGCCCAGTAAGTATGAAACATGGCAGGCACATGTACAAGTGCCTAAGTTCTAATGGACTGGAGGACTGGAGGAAGATCATGACATGAACAGACCCCATGCAGAGTGCTCCTCTTTCTCTCTGCTTCTGTCTGTCACATATATGTGCACATGCTCTATCATGAATAAAGAAAACATTTTTAAAAATTAAAATAGAATGGCCATGTGATTCAACAATACAGAGGGTTGTTGATTAGCAGAAATAAAATTACAGATAAGATGAATAATTTTTAGTATTATGAAATACAGGAAGGAGAAAATAGTTAATAACAACTTACTATATATTTAAAAGTAACTATAAAAGAGGATTTTGAATGTTTTCAATGTGAATGATGACAAAATGTTTGACATGATGGGTATACTAATTACCACAATTTAACTAAAACACAATGCATTCTTTTTTTTTAATATTTATTTATTTATTTCTATTTGTTGTTATTATCATTTTTAAATTTTGACCAGAGAGAGACAGAGAGAGAGAGAAAGGAAAAGCGAGAAAGCAAGCCTCCAGGTCCGGGACTCAAACCGTGGTCGGCCACATGGGTATCCAGTGCTCTCAACCACCATGCCACCTGCTGGCCCCAAAACACAATACATTCTTGTACTGAAAAAAAAAATCACATTTGTAAACTCACAAATATGTAAAATTATTCATTAAAAAAATGGAGAAAATCCCATGGCACCCCTTGCATCTTTTTTTCAAGAATTTTTAATTTAATTATTTGTTATTATTATTATTATTATTTAATATGCTAAAGGGCATGAGTGCTCACCAGACAGAGACAAAGAGAGAGAGAAAGAACGTGAGAAAGCAAGCCACCAGGTCAGGGACTCAAACCACAGTCCCTGTGGGAATCCAGCACCTTTAACAGACACACTACCTGCTGGCCCCACCCTTGGCATCTCTTCTTTTTAAGAACTATTTATTTAATTTTAACTATTATTATTTTTTATTTTTATTTTTAATTTGCTATAGGTCATGTGTGCTCATCAGAGAGAGAGAGAGAAAGTGAAAAGCAATCCGATGGGTTTTGGACTCTAATCACTGTCAGCTATGTGGGAGTCCAGCACACTAACCACCATGCCACCTGCTGGCCCGACACCCTTTGCATGTTGACTAATACAATCTCCACTTTGTAAAATCTCGATAAAGTCTTTCTTTCTCTAATTGTCCCTCCTAGACTCTAAACTCCCAGACAGCATGGACCATGTCTTATTCATTTCTATAACTTAAGTGCCACATACACAACCAGGACAACATTTTGTATACTTTAGGCATACTAAACATGTTGAACTAGTTTGCTCAAAAGGAAAGAAATGACATGGAGAACTACTAGGCCTAGAGCACATGTGCATACCTATACACACACCTGAAAAACAACATCTACGAAACACAAACGAAAACCTCTCAGTATGACTTAAAAGGTTACAAACAACTGACAGACACCCTTTGTTTCGGGCAGCCTAGAAGGTATTCCCATAGGCAGACTACCCCAGATCAGAGGCTAAGGTCCCTGGGCCAGAACTGGACGAAAAATACTAGACAGTTTCTTGGAACCCTGGTCATCACCTATATCACCAGAAAATAGGACACTACACAATTTGGAAAGACCCCCTTCATAAGTTTTATGAGTTTAATAGTATTTAATGAGATTAAAAACAGTCTGCCTATCACTGAAAAAAGGAAGAAATTCAAGGCTGATTCTATGCCGGGCACCATCTTAGGTATTTTTATTTCACAGTAAAACAAGTGTTACTATACTTAAGTCACAAAAGATCTGACTGCATTAATTGTGGAGAATAGAACTATTTTCTGACTTCCTGTTAAAGCCTTCCCCTGGCCTAGAATGCTGTGCACCAGCTGTTGAAAGCAATTTATAATAATGCTGCTTCAATGGACTGTAACTGTTTTCCAATCTTCACCTCCACACCAATTGAAGTTGGTTCAAGATATTCAAGAGTTGACATCTTCCTAATTCCTCTCATTCTTACACATCTTTTAAATTTATATATTCTGTGTCAATTTTCTCAGAATCTAAGCTAAATATATCTCTCCTTTGTACTTTTCAGAAAAGAGTTTTAGGTAAAGGATTCTAAATGGCTAGGTTTTTTAGGATGACATATCTATCATTTCATTTCTCCGGAGAAAATCCCATGGCACCCCTTGCATCTTTTTTTCAAGAATTTTTAATTTAATTATTTGTTATTATTATTATTATTATTTAATATGCTAAAGGGCATGAGTGCTCACCAGACAGAGACAAAGAGAGAGAGAAAGAACGTGAGAAAGCAAGCCACCAGGTCAGGGACTCAAACCACAGTCCCTGTGGGAATCCAGCACCTTTAACAGACACACTACCTGCTGGCCCCACCCTTGGCATCTTTTCTTTTTAAGAACTATTTATTTAATTTTAACTATTATTATTTTTTATTTTTATTTTTAATTTGCTATAGGTCATGTGTGCTCATCAGAGAGAGAGAGAGAAAGTGAAAAGCAATCCGATGGGTTTTGGACTCTAATCACTGTCAGCTATGTGGGAGTCCAGCACACTAACCACCATGCCACCTGCTGGCCCGACACCCTTTGCATGTTGACTAATACAATCTCCACTTTGTAAAATCTCGATAAAGTCTTTCTTTCTCTAATTGTCCCTCCTAGACTCTAAACTCCCAGACAGCATGGACCATGTCTTATTCATTTCTATAACTTAAGTGCCACATACACAACCAGGACAACATTTTGTATACTTTAGGCATACTAAACATGTTGAACTAGTTTGCTCAAAAGGAAAGAAATGACATGGAGAACTACTAGGCCTAGAGCACATGTGCATACCTATACACACACCTGAAAAACAACATCTACGAAACACAAACGAAAACCTCTCAGTATGACTTAAAAGGTTACAAACAACTGACAGACACCCTTTGTTTCGGGCAGCCTAGAAGGTATTCCCATAGGCAGACTACCCCAGATCAGAGGCTAAGGTCCCTGGGCCAGAACTGGACGAAAAATACTAGACAGTTTCTTGGAACCCTGGTCATCACCTATATCACCAGAAAATAGGACACTACACAATTTGGAAAGACCCCCTTCATAAGTTTTATGAGTTTAATAGTATTTAATGAGATTAAAAACAGTCTGCCTATCACTGAAAAAAGGAAGAAATTCAAGGCTGATTCTATGCCGAGCACCATCTTAGGTATTTTTATTTCACAGTAAAACAAGTGTTACTATACTTAAGTCACAAAAGATCTGACTGCATTAATTGTGGAGAATAGAACTATTTTCTGACTTCCTGTTAAAGCCTTCCCCTGGCCTAGAATGCTGTGCACCAGCTGTTGAAAGCAATTTATAATAATGCTGCTTCAATGGACTGTAACTGTTTTCCAATCTTCACCTCCACACCAATTGAAGTTGGTTCAAGATATTCAAGAGTTGACATCTTCCTAATTCCTCTCATTCTTACACATCTTTTAAATTTATATATTCTGTGTCAATTTTCTCAGAATCTAAGCTAAATATATCTCTCCTTTGTACTTTTCAGAAAAGAGTTTTAGGTAAAGGATTCTAAATGGCTAGGTTTTTTAGGATGACATATCTATCATTTCATTTCTCCTAATTCTTCAAGTCCAAGTTCATTTAGAGCTAATTTCACTTCCCATATTAAAGCATTTCCCAATATCTTAATAGCCCTTCAAGGTTAAATGATTATTTTAATGTAAAGAATGACAGGCTTAATTCTGGCTATAACTTAGTGATTAATAACAATACTGATTACTTAACATTTTATATATTAGTAATATCTGACTCTTTCAAGAGATGAAGTACTAGTTTGTTGGAAATAAATTACAGGAAGTACTCCAAAAGCTCCAAATTAAGATAAAAATATGCCTGTAAATTGGTGGCCTCAAAGGTACTAAAATATAACCTAATATATTGATACAAAAATCTTGCCCCATTGATTTTTTTAAAAATTCAGTTGAAAGTTTACAATCATCTTGTTTCTAAAGCCAAAAATACCAATAGAAAAAAAATGAGACAACTATAAGGTATTTTCATAAAGGTTCTGAAGATATAATAGACAATATAATCTTATTCTTACATTAACACATGACACACTCACCAAAACCTCTTCCTCTAATCGTCCCTCCTAGACTCTAAACTCCCAGACAGCATGGACCATGTCTTATTCATTTGTATAACTTAAGTGCCATGTACACAACCAGTCTAACGTTTTATATACTTTAGGCATACTAAACATGTTGAACTAGTTTGCTCAAAAGGAAAGAAATGACATGGAGAACTACTAGGCCTAGAGCACATATACATACCTATATGCACACACAGGTGAAAAACAACATCTACGAAAGACAAACTAAAACCTCTCAGAATGATTAAAAAGGTTACAAACAACTGACAAATGCCCTTTGTTTCTGGCAGTCTAGAAGGTATTCCCACAGGCAGACTACGCCAGATCAGAGGCTGAGGTCCCTGGGTCAGAACTGGATGGAAAATACTAGACTATATCAGAGAGGCAAACTGAGGCAACTTCACAGTCAAACTATCTGCATTGGAGTCCAGCTAGCTAGGTCCAAATCCTGGCTCTACTACTTAACAGTTTTATGATCCTGTGCAGATAATTAAAAAAACCTACCTCTGAGTGAGAGAACATGGGTCAAGCAACTAGTACAAAGCTCTGTCCATAGGAAGTTTGCAATAGATATTAACAAATACTACTTTAGAGCTGCCTGGAACTAAGAGAGAGAACAAGAAGGTGTATTTTTAATTCAGACAAAGGCCGTGAAGCAGTGTGCCCAAAGAGAAAACAGAATTAGTTGAAGACTCAATGAGAAGAAATTAAAACAAATTGAGAAACCTGACTCAGCTTCAGGACTCTCTGAAAACGAGACAGTAAAGTAGAATGGAAAAAGTAATTGGAGAAATGGGTGAACTGAGACCAGTAGTGGGTGTAATGGCTATGTCGTCGGACTCCCATGTATTCGACCATGGTTCGAGTCCCGGATCCGGTGGCTTAAACTCACGCTGAGCACAGGACCAGCAGTTAGTGTAATGGCTATGTCGCTGGACTCCCATGTAGTTGACCGTGGTTCGCGTCCTGGACCGGGTGGCTTAAAACTCATGCCGGGCATGTGTGCCTGCGTGCCCAAGATCCCGAGAGGAGAACGGAGAAGGGATTGCTACGTGGCCGTTCCCCCAGGGGGGGTGATTTCTCGCTTTCTGTCTCTGTCTGTCTCTCTGGCGAGCGCATGCGCCCTATAGCAAAAACCTCTCCAAACTCACGCCAGGTGCGTGTGCGTACATGCCCAAGATACCAAGAGGAGAATGGAGGAGAAGGGATTGCACTGTGGTCATCCCCCCTAGGGGGTGATTTCTCGCTTCCTGTTCCTTTATCTCTATCTCTGTCTTTCTGGCAAGCGCACATTCCCTATAGCAAAAAAACAAACAAAGAAACAAACAAAAAAACTCCCGAAAAAAGAAATGGGTGAACTAAAAACCAATTTTGAAGCTGAAAGCAGAAACCAAAAGTGATGGTAAGATAACAATGGCAAGCCAGGTCAAGTAGTCAGGACTAAAAAGTGTAGGAGAGGGCAAATTAATAGTTTTCCAGAACAAAAATGGTACATCTGAGGCAGCTCAACACTTAGCAACTGTTGAAAGTTCCAAATTCTAATACTCTGGAACCTTACAGTTTTTACACTGAGGTATTTCATGCAATTAAGATTGACATAACTGGGCTAGAAAACAATACAAAAAGGAAAAAAGCCCAAAATAATTTATGGAAAAAGGATTAGAATTATGAGTAAGATAAGTAGATTTATTTACCAAAACTGAAGATAGTCACATTGTATAGATTACATTTCTCAAACTTTCTGTGATGAAGGACCAGAATGTGTTTGCCTTTTTTTGTTTCCCTAATCAGATAAACTTTCAAAGTACTAGGTAAATCCTTCTCAAGTTGTAATGTATATAAGTGCAACATGGTTGGTTTAATTTAAAATGCTGGTTCTAGACTTTGACCTCCAGAAATTCACATTGCATGGACATGGATGGGGTAGGATATAGGAACCTGTAGTTTTAGCCAACATCTTACAGTCTTGATATGAAGATGAACACACTTTGAGAAACACAAAGAAGATCATCCACGCTAATGTGTTTTTTTCTTTTATGGAGGTTTTTGCTAAAGGGCGCGTGCACTCGCCAGAAAGAGAGAGAGAGACAGAGGGACAGAAAGCGAGAAATCACCCCCCAGGGGGAATGACCATGCCGCAATCCCTTCTCCTCCATTTTCCTCCATTCTCCTCTCAGGATCTTGTGCACGCAAGCACACGCACCCGGCGTGAGTTGAAGTCACCAGGTCCAGGACTTGAATGGCAGTCGGCCACATGGGAGCCCAGTGACATAGTCATTACACTAACTGCTGGCCCCTCCGTGCCAATTTTTAAAAGAAAAGAACACAAAACAAAATTTCAGGAACAGAAAAAAAATATCAATAATCAGAGTGTGAATGGGCTAAATTTATCTATTAAAAGACATACTGGGCCCAGCCTCAGTGAAACAGTTGGAAGCATATTAATTTGCAGTGCTGGAAGTCACATGGCCAACAATGGTTTGGGTACCCAAGTTGACCCCAAATACGCTGGTATACATGTGCCCAAGATCCTAACCAGCTGGAGGTCTTGGGGAAGAGGATAATGAGACCCTGCTGAGGGTGCCCTCTCTCAAGAAATAATGTAAACATATTGACTTTGATTTAAAACTAAATCTAGCTATAATCTGTTTACAAGAGTTAAAACTAAGGGACCAGCAGTTAGCGTAATGGCTAAGTAGCTGGACTCCCATGCTTGAGTTCCAGACCTGGCGGCTTAAACTCATGCCGGGCACATACGCGTGCGTGTGTGCCCAAGATCCCTAGAAAAGGGAGGAGAAGGGATTGTGGCGTGGCCATCGCCCAGGGGGGTGATTTCTCACTTTCTGTCTCTCTGTCTCTGTCTGTCTGGCGAGCGCATGTGCCCTATAGCAAAAAAAAAAAAGCTCTCAAAAAAAAAAAAAAAGAAAGTCAAGTTAATAAAATTCAAGGCAAAACTCCTTATATAAAAAAAAAGTTTCATATTAAAGTTATTTATCAAGGGAACCAGCAGTTTAGCGTAATGGCTATGTCGCTGGACTCCCACATAGTCGACCGCGGTTCCCAGACCGGGCCTGGTGGCTTGGAACTCACGCCGGGCGCATGTGTGTGCGTGCCCAAGATCCTGAGAGGAGAATGGAGGAGAAGGGATTGTGGCGTGACCATCCCCCCTGGGGGGTGATTTCTCGCTTTCTGTCTCTATGTCTCTCTCTGTCTGTCTGGCGAGTGCACGCGCCCTATAGCAAAAACCTCTCCAAAAAAAAAAAAGTTATTTATCAATAAATTAAAATACTTATAAAAGTTTTATGCACTTTACTATGTGGAATTAAAATATATAAATTTAAAACTACTGGTAAAATACAAGCAAAAATTATCACACTAACATTTAAAGTGATCTTCTTAATGTACAAATACATGTTTTTAAGTTGTTTTTAAGTGGAAAATTGAAATAAGAAGAGGAAAAAATAGAATAATGAGACTTCTGTGCCCTTTACTCAATTTAAATAGACATTAATATTTCATCAATTGCCACTTTTTTCTAAGTATTTGAAAGTAAATCCCAAACATCATATTATTTCACCTATAAGTACTTCAGTGTGAAGAGTGAGAACATTTTTTCCCTAATTATCAAACATCATAATACCTAATATAATCAACAATAATTTCCTAATGCCCACACTATATTCAGATTTCCTGAATCATCTCAAGCTCTATTTTTATGTTTGGTTTGTTTGAATCGATATCTAAATAAGGTCTTCACATTATATTTGATTATTTTGTCGTTCACACCTCCTTTGTTCTATGGCTATCCCCAACCATAATTTTGCTTGAGGCCAGCAGGTGGTTTGGTGGTGAATGTGCTGGACTCCCAAATGGCCAACTGTGGATGTAAAGTAAAGAAGTCCCGAACCTGGCAGCTTGAAACTCACACTGGGTGCATGTGCATGTCCAAAATCCTGAGAGGCAAATGGAGGAAAAGAGATTGTCACCCCTGGGGGGGG
>NW_006159849.1:879970-881265 GCF_000334495.1 Tupaia belangeri chinensis
AAAGAAAGAAAGAAAGAAAGAAAGAAAGAAAGAAAGAAAGAAAGAAAGAAAAGAAAAGAAAAGAAAAGTAAAAAAGAAAAAAGAGAGAGAGAGAAGGGAAAAAAATTTTGAGATATAATTCCCATACCATACAATATATCTATTTAAAGCGTATAATTCAGGACCTGCAGATGGCATAACGGTTATGTCGCTGGAGTCCCATGTACTTGACCATGGTTCGAGTCCCAGACCTGGCAGCTTGAAACTCATGCTGGGCATGTGTGCCCAAAATCCCAAGAGGAAAATGGAGGAGAAGGGATTGCGGCATGGCAATTTCGGGGGGGGGGGGTGATTTCTTTCTTTCTGTATGTCTCTCCTGTGAGTGCACACACTTTATAGCAAAAATCTCTTTTAAAAAAGCATATAATTCAGTGCTCACCCTTTAGCATAGTAATTAACAAAAGTGGATACCACATGGCCACATCCCTGACATTGGCTTAAAATCATGCCAGGCATGTGAGTGTGTGTGTGTACCCAAAATCACGAGGGAAGAATGGAAGAGAAAGGATTGTGACATGATTATGTCCCATTGGAGAGTAATTTCTCCCTGCCTCTCTCCCTCTCTGTTTCTGTGTTGAGTGCATGCACCCTCTGGCAATTTTTTAAAGTGTATAATTCATACATGGTAAAGATATACAATGATTAAATGTACATTTTAAAAATAAATAGAAGAAAGTGGGGTGGAAGAGAGTGAAGTAATTAAGTCCCACGTTATTTAAGTAACTCACCCCAGATTGTAGTATTAAAACTCAAAAGATCAGAATTTTAATTTGGGCTTGTGTAATCCCAGAGGGAGAAAAAAGTGTATAATCCAATGCTTCTTAGTATTTCCACAGAGCTCTACAACTATCCCCCAAATCAATTTTAGAGCATTTTCATCATCCCCACAAATAAATTCTGGACTGCCTAACTACCACTTTCTACTTTATGGATATAGCATTTATTGACAATCATGGTTTCAAACTGGTGATTTTCCATTTCTGAGATTCCTTTTGCATTTATTATTTAGACTACTTCCATAAAGAATTTTCATCAATTATTTGCTTACCCTGAAATAAACTTTGATAGGAAACACAAAATAAATGCTTGATTTTTTTAAATGGCTATCTATTTATTTATTTATTTTTAGATGTGAAGAGACTTTACCCAGCATGACATACACCTCAGTCCAGCCCAGTTTAGACTACCATAAACATCCTCGTCAACAGATAATAAACTTTATCTGTATCCCACAAGTGTCTTACCTCTCTATTTCC
>NW_006159849.1:881455-882932 GCF_000334495.1 Tupaia belangeri chinensis
ATATCCATCCACTTTCTATCAAATTCCAGGGCCTTGTTGGTTTTTTTTTTTTTTGGTTTTTATGGCTGAATAATATTCATGGAGTAAATGTGCCACAATTTTTCAATCCATTCATCTCTCTGTGGACATTTGGGTTGGTTCCATGTCTTAGCAATCATGAATAATGCTCCAACGAAATAGTTGTGCAAGCGCTTTTCTGACTGAGTGCTCTGCTGTCCTTTGGATAGATACACAGGAGTGGAATTGCTGGATCATATGGTAGTTCTATCTGAAGGTCTTTGAGGAACCTCCATATTATTCTCCACAGTGACTGGACCAATTTACATTCCCACCAATAGTGTAGAAGTGTTCCCCTTTCAGCAAATCCCCTCTAGCACTTATCATTATTTGTTGTTGTTGTTTTTAATCTTCACTATTCTGACTGGGGTTAGGTGGTATCTCATCGTGGTTTTGATCTGCATCTCCTTTACAATGACGGATGTTGAACAATTTTTCATATGCTTTTTGGCTGATCATATGTCTTCCTTAGAGAGTCATTTATTGAGCTCATTTTCCCATCTTTTAATTGGGTTAATCATTTTCTACTAGGTAAGCTGCTTGTGTTCCCTGTGTATTCTGGTTATTAGTCCCTTATCTGAAGCACAGTTGACAAAAATTCTCTCTCATTCTGAGAATTGTCGATTCACACAAATTACAGTGTCCTTTGCTGTGCAGAAACTCCTTAATCAGATGTAATCCCACCTGTCTATTTGGGGGATTATTGCCTGTGCTTTGGGGTCTTGTTAAAGAAGTCTTTGCCTACCCCAATGTCTCACAGAGTTTCTCCAATGTTTTCCACCAGTAGTTTAATAGTTTGCGGTCTTACGTTTAGATCTTCAGTCCACTTTGAGTTGATTTTTGTTAATGGTGAAAGATAGGGTTTCAGATTAATCTTTCTGCAGGTGGATACCTAGTTTTTCCCATACCATTTGCTAAAGAAGTCTCCATTTTCCCACTGGATTGGCTTGTACCCTTTGTCAAAAATGAATTGGCTGTATGTTTTGGAGTATATTTCTGGAGTCTCTACTCTGTTCCATTGGTCCTCATGTCTATTTTTGTGCCAATAACATGCTGTTTTAATTGTCAAAGCTTGGTAATATATATTGGGGTCAGGAAATGAGATGACACCTACTCCAGTGTTCTTGTACAGGATGGCTTTAGCAAAACGGGGTCTTTTATGGTTCCAGACAAATTCTATGATTGTCTTTTCTGGGTCTGTGAAGAATGTCTCTTGTAATTTTTTTCTTTTGGGGGGGAGAGGTTTTTGCTATAGTGCGCGTGCGCTCACTAGACAGACAGAGAGAGACATAGAGACAGAAAGCGAGAAATCACCCCCCAGGGGGGATGGTCACACCGCAATCCCTTCTCCTCCATTCTCCTCTCGGGATCTTGGGCATGCATGCACACGCGCCCGGCATGAGTTTTAAGCCACCGGGTC
>NW_006159849.1:883609-899874 GCF_000334495.1 Tupaia belangeri chinensis
CCCATTCTTTCCTTGCTTGCATTGTTTCTGATGAGAGGTCCGATGTTAACCTGATGGGATAAACTTTGTAAGTAACTTGATGTTTCTCTCTTGCCAAACTTAGTATCTCGTCTTTGGTTTTGGTCAATCTGCCTATGATGTGTCTTGGAGAAGATCTTCTTGGGTGGATTCTATTTGGGGTCCTTTGTATTTCTTGGGACTGGATCTTTGAGTGCCTCTCTAGGTTCGAAAAATTTTCTTGCAGGATTTCATGAAATAGATTATCAATGCCCTTGAGTTTCTTCGCCTTCTGGGATGCCAATTATCCGGATGTTTGGATGTTTCATGGTATCTAGCATTTCTCATATATTATTCTCAAATTTTGGGGAAATTTTCTCAGTCTTCGTGGTAGATTTTTTAGGCCAGCAATTTTCTCTTCTACGTCTGAGATTCTATTTTCTGTATGATCTAGTCTGCTTTTAATACTTTCAAGAGAGATTTTGACTTCCTGTATTATAGTCTTCATCTCTAACAGTTCCATTTGATTCTTTTGTGAAGTATGTAATTCCTCTTTTAGATCTTGTAAGAATTTCCTCACCTCCTGGAACTCATCAGCTCCTTTCTCCTTTCTCTTCTGCAGTTCATTATCTCTCTTATCTTCCACCTCTGTTAGCTTCACCATTATGAATGTTCTAAATTCTTTATCAGACATTGCCATGATTCCCATTGAACTGTCTGTGGATGAAGAGGAGTTATTCTTTTCCCTTGGAGGAAAGGTATTTTCTTGCTTTCCCATATTTCTTGTGGCCCTGCGGTGATCTCTAGTCATCTGATGGGAAATGTTTATTCCCAAACTTGAAGTTCAATTTGAGTGTCCAGGAGAGTGCGGAAAAGGAAACAGAGAGAGAAAAACAACAGCAACAAAAACAACCAAGGAACAGAGAAAAAGAAAAGAAAAAAAACTAAAACAAAACAAAACAAAAAACACTATTTTTTTTTAAAAAGCACAATTAGAAAATCGCACAATGTGCACTACTTCTCAGTAGCCATGAAGGTGTCTTCTGAGGCCTGCTCCCTTGCCTTTCCTGGGTTGAGAGGGAGAGAGGGGATTATTAACAAGATAAAGGGAAAGGAAGGGCTGAAAGCCAAGAAACTGCTTTACCTTAACACATTTTTAAAAGGGACCAGCAGTTGGCATAATGGCTATGTCGCTCGACTCCCACATAGTCAACTGCAGTTCGTGTCTCAGACCCGGTGGCTTAAAACTCACGCCGGGCGCGTGTGCATGTGTGCCCAAGATCCTGAGAGGAGAATGGAGGAGAAGGGATTGTGGCGTGGCCATCACCCCAGGGGGTGATTTCTCGCTTTCTGTCTCTGTGTGTCTCTCTGTCTTTCTGGCGAGCGCACGCACCCTATAGCGATAAACCTCTCCAAAAAAAAGGTTTTTTTAAAGGAAAAATTACAAAACAAGAGAAGACAGAGACAGAGTCAGAGGTAGAGAGAGACAAAGACAGAGACAGAGATAGGAGGCTTGAAAGTCTTCCTACCACACAAGTTTGCGAGCTGGAGGCTGGATTATCAGTGGACAATCTTCATTTATCCTATTCCCCTGAAATCACTAGTTCTCAGTAGCCATGAAGCTGTCTTCTAAGGCCTGCTCCCTTGCCTCTCCACGTGAGTTTGTGGGGTGGAAGTTGAATTATCAGTGGAAAATCTTCATGTCTCCTATTCCCCTGAAATCACTAGTTCTCAGTAGCCATGAAGGTGTCTTCTCAGAACTGCCGTTTTTATTATGTTGATTCTGCCAATCCAGGAACATGGGATGTCCTTCCACTTTCTAGAGTCCTTTTCAATTTCCTTTTTAAGATTTTCATTGTTTTCCTTGTAGAGGTCTTTGACTTCCTTGGTTAGTTTTATTCCTAAGTATCCTAAGCTTCTTGTGGCTATGGTAAATGGAATAACATTCTTCAGTTCTGTCTCTGTCTGCCTTATTGTTTGTATATAGAAATGCTATAGATTTTTGTAAGTTTATTTTGTATCCTGCCACTTTACTGTATGCATTTACTACTTTGAGAATTTTTTTCAGGGATACTATTGTTTCCTCTATACATACAATCATGTCATCTGCAAACAGAGATAATTTAGCCTCTTTTCCTATCTGAATGCCTTTGAGTTTGCTCGCTTATCTGATTGCATTGGCTAGGACTTCCACTGTTATGGTGAAAAGGAGTGGAGGAAGTGGGCAACCTTACCTTGTTCTAGTTTTTAGTGGAAAAGCTTTTAGCTTTTTTGCATTCAGTATGATGTTAGCTATGGGCTTGTCATATATGGCTTTTACTGTGTTGAGGAATGTCTGTTCTATCCCAATTTTGCAGAGAGTCTTGATCATGAAATGATGTTCTATTTTTATGAAATGCTTTTTTTGTGTCTATTCATAGAATCATGTTTTCTTCCTGTTAATGTGACATATTTATTGTAAATAAATTTATACATTTATTGTTTTGTATATGTTGAACCATCCTTGCATCCCAGGGGTAAAGCCTACCTGGCCATGGTGTTGAATAACCTTTTCTATATGTTGTTGAATATTGTTAGCAGATATCTTGAGAATTTTTGCATCTATATTCATCAGGGATATAGGTCTGTAGTTTTCCTTTTTGTCATATCCTTATCCATTTGGGAATGAGGATAGTGGAGGCTTCATAGAATAAATTTGGAAGGGTTCCTTCCTTTTGGATCTCTAGAAACAGTGTGAGTAGAATGGGGGTTACCTCTTCTTTAAAAGTTTTGTAAAATTTGGCAGTGAAGCCATCAGGGCTGGACTTTTCTTTGTTGAGAGGTTATTTATTACTGATTCAATCTTATTGCTTGTTATAGGTCTATTCAGGTTTTCTATGTCCTCCTGAGTCAATCTTGGTAGATTATGTGTGTCCAGGAATTTGTCCATCTCATCCAGGTTTCCTTCTTTGTTGGCATAGAGTCGCTCATAGTATCCTCTAATGATATTTTGTATTTCTGTTATGACTGTTGTAAGTTGACTGATTCATTGTGCATTCGATTTATCTGGTTCCTTTCTCTCTTCTTACTTAGTCTGGCTAATTGTGTGTCCATCTTGCCTATCTTTTCAAAGAACCAGCTTTTGCTTTATTTTCTGTGTAGTTCACTTATTTTCTATTTCATTTATTTCTGCTCGAATCTTTATTATTTCTTTTCTCTTGGCATTTTAATTTATTTTTTTGTTATTCTTTTTCCAATTCCCTGAGGCATGATGTTAGGGTTTCCTTTTGCCATCTTTCCATCTTTCTTGTGCGCACTAATTGCTATGAACTTACCTCTTATGACTGCTTTTGCAGTATCACATAGATTATGGAAACTTGTGTACTCACTATCATTAGTTTCTATGAATCTTTTGATTTCCATCTTAATCTCTGCAGTAGTCATGGAGTCATTCAGAAGTAGGTTATTTAGTTTCCATGTATTTGTATATTTTCAAGGACTTTTCCTGAGATTAATATCAAGTTTAATTCCATCATGGTTGGAGAAGATGCTGGATATAGTTTCTATGGCTTTGAATCTGTAAAGGCTGGCTTTGTGCCCAATCACATGATCAATCTTTGAGAAAGTACCATGCAGGGCTGAGAAAAATGTATATTTTGTGTTTTTGGGGGGTGGAAAGCTTTTAGATCTCTATCAAGTCCATCTGATTTATGGTATCATTTAGATCCTGATTCTCTTTGCTTATTTTTTGTCTCATTGACCTATCTAAAGGAGATAATGGGGTGTTGATATCTCTAACAATTATAGTGTTACAGTCTATCTCTCCTTTTAGATCTAGCAGTCTTTCCTTTACATATTTGGGTGCTCCTGAATTTGGTGCATAGATTTTTATAAATGTTATATCTTCTTGGTGAATTAGCCCTTTTATTACCATATAATGCCCTTCTTTGTCTTTTCTTATGGTTTTTGTCTTAAAGCCTATTTTGTATAAAATCAGTATAGTGACTCCCACTCTTTTTTGGTTTCCATTTGCATGGAATACCTTTTTCCAGTCCTTCACTTGTAGTCTATGTATGTCTTTATCCATGAGGTGGGTCTTGTAGGCAGCAGATGAAGGGTTTCTGATTTTTAATCTATTCTGTGCCTCTTGGAGAATTTAATCCATTGACATTCAGTGTTATCGATATTTCCAGACTTGTCCCTACCATTAAGTTGGCCACATTCCTGGTTTATTTTTTACTTTTTCTCTTATTGCTGTCTGTCTCTCTTTAGTTTTTTTGGTATAGTACTCCTTTCAGAATTTCTTGAAGAACTGGTCTGGCATTGGTAAATTCTATCTGGTTTTGTTTATCCGAGAACATTTTTATTTTCTTTTCCCATATGAAGGATAATGTGGTCAGGTATAGTATTCTTAGTTAAAGTTGTTTTTCATTTACCACTTTGACTTTATTTCCCCATTCTTCCCTTGCATGCATTGTTTCTGATGAGAGGTCCAGTGTTAGCTTGACGGGATAGCCTTTGTAAGTGATTTGACGTTTCTCTCTTGCCAATCTTAATATCTTGTCTTTGTCTGTCGTTTTGGTCAATCTAGCTATAATGTGGTGTGGAAAGGATCTTCTTGGATTGATTCTACTTGGGGTTCTTTGTATTTTGGGGATCTGGGTGTTTGAGTGCCTCTTTAGACTTGGCAAATTTTCTTCTAGGACTTCATGGAATAGATTTTTTTTTCTTTTTTTGGAGAGATTTTTGCCATAGGGCGTGTGCACTCGCCAGACAGACAGAGACAGAGAGACAGAAAGTGAGAAATCACCCCCAGGGGGGATGGCCACGCCGCAATCCCTTCTCCTCCATTCTCCTCTTGGGATCTTGGGCATGCACGCACACGCGCCCAGCGTTTTAAGCCACCGGGTCCGGGATGCGAACCGCGGTCGACTACATGGGAGTCCAGTGACACAGCCATTACGCTAACTGCTGGTCCCATTATGGAATAGATTATCAATGACCTTATTAGTTTCTTCACCTTCTGGGATACCAATTATTTGTATATTTGGGCACTTTAGAGTATCGAGTATTTCTTGTGTATTACCCTCAGTTTTCTTGGCTGTTCTCTCAGTATTTTTGATAATTTTTTCTAGGTTACTGGTTTTGTCTTCTACTTTTTTCTTTCTTTCTTTTTTTGGAGAGGTTTTTGCTATAGAGCGCGTGCACTCACCAGAGAGACAGAGAGAGACAGAAGGACAGAAAGTGAGAAATCATTCCCCAGTGGGGATGGCCATGTCGCAATCCTTTCTCCTCCATTTTCCTCTCGGGATCTTGGGCATGCATGCACACGCGCCCGGCGTGAGTTTAAGCCACCGGGTCCAGGACTCGAACTGCAGTCGACTACATGGGAGTCCAGCGACATAGCCATTATGCCAACTGTTGGTCCCTTGTCTTCTACTTCTGAAATTCAATATTCTGCATGGTCTAGCCTGCTTTTGATACTTTCTAGGGAGGTTTTAATTTCCTGTATTATAGCCTTCATGTCTAACAGTTTTGTTTGATTCTTTTTTATGATGTCTAATTCTTCTTTCATCTCTTGGAGTTTGTCTCTTTTCTCTTGCATTTCATAGAATTTCTTACCATAAATATTCTAAATTCTTTTTCTGACATTTCGGTAATATGCTCTAAATTTTCCCTACTTGAAGACAGGTTACATTGTTCCCTTGGTGGGGATGTACTACTTGATTCTCTCATCCATGAGGCTCTTTTTCAAATTTTAATCATATGGTAATGTATTCACTTCTGGTCAATTTGTTGGAGAGGGATTCAGTGACTGTGAACTCTTGTGTTTCCCCCACTGTGAAATAATTTGGTGCTATTTTCTCCCTTCTACTAAGTCCTCAAATGTGGGACTCACAGGAGGAGTTTTGCAATCAGATTTGTGAAGGGGAATTTCACTAATTTTGCAACCACTACAGTGATGTGCAAAGAATTCTCCAAAATTCACAATGCTCAGATGGTTAGCTACTATTCATGTCATTGTCTCTAAGCAGAGGGTAAGGACTAAGGAGTAAAACAGAAAAGTAATGTAAAGAAAAAGAAAGCAGAAAATAAAAATAGGGAGAGAAGGCGAAGAAAAAAGAAGGAAGTACTAGAAGAAAAAGAGGAAAAATGGGAAAAAAATCACTTTACAAAAAGTGAAATTGGGATGAAAATGGAGGTGCTACCAGCTTTCTGTCCTAGGTGAGAAAAAAGACAGAGATTAACAGGAAAAAGGCCCAAGGAGGGCAGAAAGCTGTTTTTTCAAAAAGAGGGGAAGAAAGTTAGAAGGGACAGAGAAGAGCAACAGGGAGGAATACAGCTATCTAACCTGGCTAGCGCTGGGTCTGGGAGGGGGATACTGCCTGGGGGAAACTTCACAGCTATGAAGTTGAACCCAGAGGCCAAAAACAGGCCAACTTGGATGTGGCTAGCAGCTTTCTGTCCTGGCTAGCGCTGGATCTGGGGGAGGGACACTGGCTGGGGGAGATTTCACAGTCATGAAATTGAACCCAGAGGCCCTTAAATGACTTTTAAAAAAAGCCATTTATGACTTTATTTTTCCAATAGTAAGAGAGACACAGACAGAGAGAGAGAGACAGTACCCCCAATAGGGTTTCAACATCACAATTTACCCCCGGCCTCCACCCAGCCCCAGATCATGAGTACACATGTGCCTGGTATACTCAGGGAGGTCTCCAGACTTGAACAGGCAACTGTTCAAATGGGGTTGACTTGCTGAGCACTGTGATTTACCACTGTGGCACCATCTGGTCCCCTTGATTTTTTCAACTTATTAATCTGTAGATATGTTGGTGCCTTGGCAACCTTTAGTGGTATATTAGTCGAGGTTCTCTAGGGAGATTGAATCAATAGATTTGTGTAGATATATAAGAGGGTATTACATGCCACAATTAGAGTATCCTAGAAGTCCCATTAATAGGCCATCCACAAGTTAGAGATCCTGGAATTCTGGTAGTGTGGGTCAGTCCAAGTCTAAAGGCTTCTAAGACAGGGAAGCCTGTGACGTAACTCAAATTCTGAGGCTTTCAGCCCAAATAACTCAGGGCAAGGGTCAGGGGAAGGTGTGCTGCCATGTGTATCTTGAAATCTTAAGGTAAACAAGTCTTAAATTTGGATATACAAGGCGACAAAAAAGTCTATCTTGCTCTGTCTCAAAAATGATCCATTCTTCTTCTCTATTTATTCTCTCCAAGCCCCTTGTTGATTTAACTGTGTCTCCCTACAACAAAGGCAGATTTTTGACACTTAGCCTACTCAAACTCACATGCTAATTTCTTCTGGAAATACTCTCAAGGATACAACCAGAGTAATGCTTTTTCTGGGTATTGCTTTGTCCAGCCAATTTGACACCCAAAAATTAAGCATCACAAGAGTAACCAATGAAGTTTGTTATGTTTTGATTATTATGAAATTATATATAACTGGTATGATTCAAAGAATTGCAGTTTTTACTCTTTTCCTGCTGTCTGTATTTTTCCATCAATCTTTAATAATGTATTTGTTTTGTGTTACAATAATATGCCCCAGGTTTATCTTACACCTTTTCTTTCTTCCTTTTTTTTTTTTTTTTAAAGAGAGATTTTTGCTATAGGGCATGTGCGCTCGCCATAGAGACAGAAAACAAGAACTCACCCCTCCCCCCAGGGGGGATGGCTACACCACAATCCCTTCTCCTCCATTCTCCTCTTGGGATTTTGGGCACACATGCACATGCACCCAGCATGCGTTTAAGTCACCAGCTTTGGGACTTAAACCACGGTTGACTACATGGGAGTCCAGTGACATAACCATTATGCCATCTACTGGTCCCTATCTTACACATTTTTCTGTTCTGCAACTACAATCACCCATTTTTGTAAGCAGACTGAGTTCCTTTTGGTTGGGACTAGAAAGCAGTTTGGCTACTAGGGTGCTCAGTGATACTGTTTTAGGTCTTTTCAGTGGACAGAGTTAAGAAGTACATACTGGTTTTTGAAGGAAAAGACACACAAAATTATACTATTTCCTTTTCAAGTTAAGGTTACAGGATGTTTACTTAACTCCTCCAGTTTTCTATGTGTCTCCTTTCTCCTAAACCGAAAATCTTGGTTTCTAACATTAACATAATTATTTCTTTCCTATGGTATATCTATAAAATGTATGCATAGAAATCATCCTTGGGGGGTGATTTCCCGCTGCCTCTCTGTTTCTCTCTTTCTGGAGAGCACATGTGCCCTATAGCAAAAACTTCTCAAAAAAATTGTCCTTATTTTTATGGGATTTATCTGCTTAAACATTTTAAAGTTTTCTCACTACATTTAGAATACAATTAAACTCCTTTTTTTTTCTTTTTTTGAGAGGCTATCTCTTCACATAGAGGTACCACTTCACATAGAAAGTAAAAAATTTTTGATACTAGATAATCTCTAGTCTTTAGTCTTTGTATGGGCTTATGGAAACATAGGTCCATACAAAGATTGTACAGAAAAGTTTATAGCTACTTTGTTTTTGTTTTCTTTTTTTTTTTCTTTACTTCTTTTTTTTTTTTTTTTGAGAGGTTTTTCGCTATAGGGCGTGTGCGCTCGCCAGACAGACAGAGAGAGACATAGAAGAAAGTGAGAAATCACCCCCCAGGGGGGATGGCCACGCCGCAATCCCTTCTCCTCCATTCTCCTCTCAGGATCTTGGGCACGCACGCACACGCGCCCGGCGTGAGTTTTAAGCCACCAGGTCCGGGACGCGAACCGCGGTCGACTACGTGGGAATCCAGCGACATAGCCATTACGCTAACTGCTGGTTCCCCCAGCTACTTTGCTTTTAAAAAGCCAAAAATAAAGTGGGGGAAAAACACAAATGTCTTATCAACTTATGAATGATAAACAAAATGTAGTAGGTACATATGTAGAAATTATTCAGCTATAGAAAAAGAATTAAATACTGATGCACGCTACAATGTGTATGAACCTTGAAAGTCTTGAAGACAGATTTAGTAGAAATTATTCAATTTTAAGATTGAAAAAATGAATACAGTCTCATTTACATGAGGGCCAATGTATAGCAGAATAACACACACAAAGGTGGCCAGTAGTCAGTGGCACAAGGACCTACCTGAGTGTGCCAGGCATGTGCTCATCCATGATACAGGGCTGACTGAAGGTTAGGGGTAACTCATGGCATTGAGACTTTTTTGGGAGTGTTTTCTCTCTCTTGCTCATGGAAGAAATGTATAAACTTAAAAAAAAAAAAAAGATGAAATTTAGTAACAGAAGACTTAAAGGGAGAATAGAATAAAAGAATATTTTAAATAATAATGAGTGGTAATTTTTAAATTTGGTGAACCAGCAGATAACATGGAGGTTAAGGTGGCTGGATTCCACATGGTTCAATTACCAGACTCAGAACCTTGATAAACATACTGGGGTGTTTGTGTGCATGCATGCCCAAAATCCCAAGAGGAAAATGGAGGAGAAGCATAGCCACGTCACCACCCCCTCCCCCCAGGGTGATTTCTCTCCCTCTCACTCTCTTCTTCTCTGGAAAGTGCATGTGCCCAATAGCAAAACAAACAAAAATTGATAAAAATCATCAACTTACAGAGCTAAAAAGAATGGTAAATCCAAGCAGGATGAATGAAGTAATAACCACTCTAAGCATACCAATATCAAACACTAAAAAATAAATTTAAAAATCCTAAAAACAGAAAATAAAATACAGAGAGAGCAGCAATGATACAAGTAATGACTAACATCCCATCAAAAACAAGGTTGGTAGACAACATGATAACACTTTGAGAGTGCTACTGAAGAAAACACACTGTTGGGCCAGTAAGTGGTCTGGTGGTTGGGACATTGGACTCCCACATGGCCAACCACAGCTTAAATCCTGAACCTGGCAGCTTGCTTTCTTACTTTTTCTCTCTATCATCTCTCTTTCTCTCTCTGTTTCTGTCTCTCTCGTGAGTGCATGTGCCTTGTAGTAAGTTTTTAAAAAGGGTAATTATAAATAAAATTAAATAAATAATTATTTTAAAAAAACACTGTCAACTCGAAGTTTGAAATCCTGTGAAATATTCTTAAAAACTGAGGGGTAAGAACAGATATGGCTTATTAACTGTTGATGATGACATGTATAGTATTCTCAACTGGATTGGTCTGAGAAGTATTTCATGATGGTCAAAGTCTTTTTACAAGCAAAATGAGAAATAGCGATTGACTGTTTCAAAAAATAATAATAATAATAATAATGATGATTGGGGAAAACATGGAAAAGATATTGAATGTTGAAGAGGGGAGATTAATGTCTCTGTATTGACTGACATGCATAGCATTCCCTTTTGAAAAAGCAATGTAATACACTGTAAAGTTATATGCAGTCCAATGTAATATAAAGATTATGATGATAATAAAAAATAAAAATTTTTAAAAAGAAAGGCTTTTCATAGAGATTTATGTATGTTATTGGAATATAATGATCTTTTCTTTTTTAATAGTATAACAATATGGAAATCATGACTTTAAGACAGACATTATGTTTATATTTTAAAATAAAATATTTTTAGAAATGAAAAAAAAACTGAGGGGTAAATAAAAACATTTTCACAAAAAGAAAAGCTGAATATAACCATTGTCATAAGACTGGAGCTAAAAAAATGCTAAAAAGAAGCTCTTTTTTTTTTCAGTTTCCAATACTTTATTAGGACCTTTCCTCTAAATTAATAAATTGTTTGTCACCAGGACTACTTATTATTTCACTTCAGAGATTTAACAGTGAACTCACAGAATGGGGATATCAAAGCTCTAGGCAAAAGGGTAAAAACCAATAAAGTATTAAAAAGAAAACAACAACACAGCCATCCTTCAAAAAGAAAACAAATGAAACAGAACATAGGTTTATAAGAAGTGGAAGAGTCAGAAAAATTACATATACAGGTTAACATAGAACATGGATTACCTTTGGAAAGAACCATTTGGAATTTGCTTTCAATGAACTGAAGGTTTTTCATGTTTACAGATGTTTAGGCATGTTCAATAGGAGCTTCCAAGAATTTCAAACTAATTCAGTCTTGTGCAAATAAAACCTAAAAATAGTTTTCAGCAGATTGTACAGTGATATTCTTAGGTATGAGAGGAATGCACGCACTCACTCTAAAAACAATGTAACTGACAAAAGTTTGATCAATGACTGCACCATAAAACAGTGTTTCATATACAGTTTACAAGATATGATATCCTGCTATAAATTAATATTGTACTATATAGTACTTATTATAGTGACCTTTTTAAAAGCAACTGCTGACAGATGCCTACCTTTTCATTTACAGGGTCTATAGAAATTTGTATGAATGAGTCCATTTCAATGTTTGGTCTGGAAGAGTACAAAGACTTGACTTCACATACTATTTGATGGGATGGTTTTAATTCTGGGTTAGAGTACTGACTAGCTAGGAGTTTCCCCCTATCAATGCTTTAAGCACTTGGACCACCAAGACAATGATGAAATTAAAAACAGCACAATGGTTTGGGTAACAGATACAAGTAAAACCTTAAATTTTGTAATCATAGATGCAATACCACTGCAGGTGAAAGAAGTGAACAGTGGGGAAATTCTTTTTTTTTTTTGGAGAGATTTTCGCTGTAGGGCGCATGCACTCGCCAGACAGACAGAGAGAGACATTAGAGACAGAAAGCGAGATATCACCCCCCAGGGGGGATGGTCACGCCGCAATCCCTTCCCCTCCATTCTCCTCTCGGGATCTTGGGCACGCACGCACACGCACCCGGCGTGATAACTTTTAGCTAGTAATCTTTTTTTTTAGAGAGGTTTTTGCTATAGGGTGCATGTGCTCACCGGAGAGACAGAGAGAGAGAGACAGAAAGTGAGAAATCATCCCCCCATCCCCCCAGGGGGGATGGCCACACTGCAGTCCCTTCTCCTCCATTCTCGGGATTTTGAGCACATGTGCACACGCACCCAGTGTGAGTTTTAAGCTGCCAGGTCCAAGACGCAAACTGCGGTCGACTGTGTGGAAGTCCAGCAACATAACCATTACACCATCTGCTGGTCCCAGCTAGTAGACCTTTAATAAGAACAAAATAAATGCAACATGTTCTTCCCATGAAGCCCACAATGCAAAATAAGAGCTAAGAGTATAACCAAAGTCAGTTTCCAATATTTTATTAGGGTCTTTCATTTAAATTAATAAATTGTTTGTCACCAGGACTACTTATTATTTCACTTCAGAGATTTAACAGTGAACTCACAGAATGGGGATATCAAAGCTCTAGGCAAAAGGGTAAAAACCAATAAAGTATTAAAAAGAAAACAACAACACAGCCATCCTTCAAAAAGAAAACAAATGAAACAGAACATAGGTTTATAAGAAGTGGAAGAGTCAGAAAAATTACATATACAGGTTAACATAGAACATGGATTACCTTTGGAAAGAACCATTTGGAATTTGCTTTCAATGAACTGAAGGTTTTTCATGTTTACAGATGTTTAGGCATGTTCAATAGGAGCTTCCAAGAATTTCAAACTAATTCAGTCTTGTGCAAATAAAACCTAAAAATAGTTTTCAGCAGATTGTACAGTGATATTCTTAGGTATGAGAGGAATGCACGCACTCACTCTAAAAACAATGTAACTGACAAAAGTTTGATCAATGACTGCACCAGACAAAAGTTTTGACAAATGATTGCACCATAAAACAGTGTTTTATATACAGTTTACAAGATATGATTTCCTGCTATAAATTAATACTGTACTATATAGTACTTATTATAGTGACCTTTTTAAAAGCAACTGCTGACAGTTGTCTACCTTTTCACTTACAGGATTTATAGAAATTTGTATGAATGAGTCCATTTCAATGTTTGGTCTGGAAGAGTACAAAGACTTGACTTCACATACTATTTGATGGGATGGTTTTAATTCTGGGTTAGAGTACTGACTAGCTAGGAGTTTCCCCCTATCAATGCTTTAAGCACTTGGACCACCAAGACAATGATGAAATTAAAAACAGCACAATGGTTTGGGTAACAGATACAAGTAAAACCTTAAATTTTGTAATCATAGATGCAATACCACTGCAGGTGAAAGAAGTGAACAGTGGGGAAATTCTTTTTTTTTTTTTTTTTTTGGGGAGATTTTCCCGTGAGGGGACCATGGACAGAGAGAGACATTAGAGACAGAAAGCGAGATATCACCCCCCAGGGGGGATGGTCACGCCGCAATCCCTTCCCCTCCATTCTCCTCTCGGGATCTTGGGCACGCACGCACACGCACCCGGCGTGAGTTTTAAGCCACCAGGTCCGGGACGTGAACTGCGGTCGACTACGTGGGTGTCCAGCGACATAGCCATTACGCTAACTGCTGGTTCCCAACAGTGGGGAAATTCTTAGCAGCTGAGAAACTTTCTCTCCTCATGCTTATGATCCAGTTAAAAATATTTTGAGAAACTATTTACAATAAAATTCTCCTTTTGGAAGAGAAAAAAGCTCTTGGTCATATCATAAATTAATTTAACCATACTTTGCTAACACTTTTTTTCAGTGGTATAATGGTGACAACCAAAGCCTTCCTTCGAAGTGATTCATTTGATAGAAGACTTACCCAATCACAATGGGAACAGCAATCCCAAATGTCCACAGAACATATCCAGTGGTATTCCTAGAACTGACCAGACATCATAATACTTGGGGTAGAGGGGAGGAGACTCCTTCAGGATTTCCCAAAGGTTTCTTTTACCCTGGGAAGGAAAAGTACAACATCCCTCAGAACACTCAAAGAATGTACCACTGTAGTGGTACCATTTCCCCTGGACTTCCAAGGGAGCTGAAACCCTGGGGTTGTATTTTACAATAGAATACTGCTGCATGAACAGTAAGACATATGGATGTCAACAAGCCAGTGTCAAACACATCAAACTCTTCCATATTGTACTTTGAGTATCTGAGGAGGTAACCCCATCTCTGAACCAGTCATTCTATAAGTTATAATCTAGTTTCTTTAAAAATGGTGCACTCATTTCTTCTTTGTGAAATATGGACTCCACGGGACCCTAACTCTACTGATAGGGATATTTGGGTTGCTATTTCACTAGAAAAAGGAAAAACTTAGCTCCACGTCATAAAACACTCTCATGCCCTACATTTCAAACAGGAGATCATCTATAATGTTCATGAGGATAAACAACTAAGCACTGACATGAAGGCATGGAAATGCGGAGAAGAGAATTCTGTATTTTAAAACTATCTTTGAGTCCAAGGGTTAGCTGTAATGCTTCTTTTAAGAAAAAACTTAAAACTGTGGGTTTAGTACAGCCCTTTAAAATAAATGCAAAAATGTTAGTTTTTAGCAAAATAGGCATGTAGCATAGAAAGAAACTATTGTATTGCTCAAGTTTTTGGTAAAGATGTATTAGTAATACTTAAAAATGAAAAGAACATAAATTTAAATGTTTATGGCAGAGTGAACTCAGTGTTGTAAATAGCCAAAATAGCCAGATATTTACTTGTGAACTTTGTATTTATGTAAAATTCTGTGCTTGAACATGTAAAAATGCATCATTAATGTAACAGACTGAGCCAGTGGAAAAAAGAATCTCTGTACAATAGACAACAGTTGACAATAATTTAAATAGTGTCAGATTCCCCAAATTATAAAGTTTGACATGATCTTACCTTCTACTATCATATACAAATAAATTAACCCTACAAAGAATTTTTAGCTTAACTTTAAAAGTGCACCTAGAAAGGTATGGGATTATTTGTACCTATTACAAAAACCTGTTAAAATCAAGGGCTACTACAAAGAACGAGGTAAACTGAAGACTCTCTCCACTATGCAGCCTTCAGATTAATGGCTTTCTCTCCATTGAGTTCTAAGTTTGCACACCACAGTGTTCTGCTAGCAAAGCATTCAGAGCTCTCTTCCAGGAATTATTTGCATGCACATGTATATAAATTTACACACACATGCACACACACACACATATATACACACTGTATATTGCATCAGCAAAATATATATATTTATATAAATATAAGGAAGATTTCCCCCACCCACCCACTCCAAACAACACGTCTCTTAGTGTTTGATTTTTCTTTTATCTTTTTTTTTTTGTACACAGAGAATAGGGAATTTCTGAATTTTTACACACATTTTAGCAAACAACAGTTGATCTATTGGCTTCTTAGTGCAGTAATGCAACGGCATCCATTCTGGTGCCAAAGGCTTATACCATTACAAGGAAGTTGTGAACACTAATTTCTTAGGAGGTGAGGCCAGCCCCACATGAAGTTCTCTTGCATCCCTCTGGTCCACCATGATTCATAAATACCTAGACTTTTTTTTTCTTCTCAAATGAATCATTAGATGTTAAAAATGGAACAAAGTCACAAAGGGCCTCATGCTTTTCAATATAAAGCATTCTCCTTCCCTAGGTTGCTATCACAGTGTAGACCTGATTGCCTAAAAACACTCAGGAGATTTAGTCAATATTGTCTGTATTTGGTTATGGAAAAGGCTCTCCTTATTTTTTTTTTTAATCCAAAGTGCATAGTGAGAACGGATCAGAGCATTTTTTTCTTGTCAGCACCAGTTTCATCTAAGTATCTTCCTACAAGAGGACTGCTCAGATGCCTTGCCTTTGTTCTCCCCACCCTCCAAGAATAAATAAAATAAAATAAAATAAAAAATAATAAGAGAGTCAAGCAATTTAGACATTCATCAGCCTGGTAAACAGACTTTGCCAGCAAACAGAAGTCATACTATTCTAAAGAAAATTGATAAGACAAACAGTACAAATGATGACCCAACCACTGTGTTGTTGGGTAGTTTATACAGTTGACCTCTGACTTCATTGATGTAAAATCCTATTGGAAATATTAGGGCAGCCATACAGAAAAGGATCATTCCAGTGAATGCTATCCATCAGGCATATTCTGTGGCTTCTCTACACCAGTGAGAAGCCACCAGTAAACCACATGTGACAGTCAATTAAATGATTCCCATGATAATTAAAAAGTGTGGTGGCCCATACTGGGGGGAGTCAGGGTGGGATACATGTCTGGTCTAGTCCATGGATTGTTTGACACTGTCGCACAAGGCCCACCATGAGTGCTCCTGCTGACTTCCCGGTGTTGACCCAGTCTGGACTGGCTATGCTGGTGATGGTGAAGATATCCGCAGCCAGAGAGAGACATCCTGAGATGATGGTCAGTTTATCCATCTTCCCGCCCCGTTCCCCCAACCCCCCAAGCCCC
>NW_006159849.1:899931-906691 GCF_000334495.1 Tupaia belangeri chinensis
CTGCCACCTTGCGCAGCTCGGCCCCCCAAGAAGCTCTTTAGGTTAGAAGAAAATGATGTCAGAAAAAGGTGAAAAGGTTGAAAGGTGAATCGATGAAGTTTACTGGAAATGGTAACTGTGTGGGTACATACAAAATTTCTTTTTCTTCTCTTAAATTCTATGAAAAACAACTGACAGTCTGAAGCAGAAATAAAGACATTACTTTGTAGAACGTATTACACCAGTATATAAAATAAATGCAACAATAGCTCAAGGGATTGGGAAATTACAATCATAAAATTTTTATTTTCTATGTGAAGTGGTACCATAGTATCTCTAAGCAAACTAGGATAAGTTAAGGATGCATATTTTAATGCCTAGAGAAAAGGGTTTTTCAAAGAAAATTATTTATTTGTTTTATTTTATTTGTTATTATCATTTTTTTAAAATTTGACCAGAGAGAGAGGGAAAATGAGAAAGCAAGCTGCCAGGTCCAGGACTTGAACTACATTCAGCCATGTGGGAGTCCAGTACCTTAACCACCATGCCACCTGCCAACCCTTAGAGCAAAGATTTTAAAAACAAAAAGAGACACAGAAATATAGCTAAAAAACATACAGGAATTAAAATGAAAAAATAATTTCTTATAAAGCTAAATATATACCTGTGCAATTCCTTTTCTAGCTATTTACTTAAGAGAACAGAAAATCTATGTCCATCATAGGACAGGTAATAAAATGGTAATAGTAGCTTTAATGAAAACAGCCGAAGACTAGAAATCATCTAAATGATCAGCAACAGGAGAATAGATAACCAAAGTATGAGTATATTTGTACTATAATGGATACTACTTAGCAATAAAAAGGAACAAACTACTGATACATGAAGTAACATTACTGAACCTCAAAAGCATTATGTTGAAAAATTTAAAAAGAAGACATATCAAACACTGCATTGTCTCATTTCTACACAGTTCAAGTGATGGAAATCAGTATAGTAGTTGCCTGTGAGGGATGGAGATTAACTAGAAGGGAACATAAAAAAACTTTTCTGGGTGATACAAATGTTCTATATCTTGATTAAAATATTAGTTGCACAGTGAGCCCATTTATAAAACTCATCTATTTACAACTTTAGCAGTTGTACATTTTGCTGTTTGTAAACTTTACCTCAATGAAAATGTATTTTAAAAAACTTACAAAATCCAGTAAATGGATGTCTTCTTTACCAATACTGTCCTCTTTACCAATAACATGCTAAAGAAGACAAATTACAAGGTCAGCTGATACAGAAAAAAGATGTTTGACAAAATCCAAATCCTATTTATGATAAAAACTCAACTGTAATAGGTAAACTTTCTCAATTTGATAAATAACATCTATAAGAAAAAACCCTATGTTAACATCACACTAATGGTCAAAAACTAGATTATCTTCCCCAAAGATCTGGAACGGAATCTCTTCAATTCTATTTAACATAGTACCAAAAGTTCTAAGTAGTGGAATAAGACAAGAAAATAAAATAAAATGTATACATTATGGAGGAAAGAAATCAAACTGTCTCTGTTCAGAGATGACACAAAAGTCTTTGTGGAAAATCATAAAGAAACAACAACAACAACAACAACAAAAACCCTGGAACTAATAACGAAGTTACAGGACACAATGTCAATAAATAAAACTCAATTGTTTTGGGGCTAGAAGGTGATATGTTGGTTAAGGCACTGATTCCCACATGCTGACCACAGTTTGAGTCCCAGACCCAGTGGCTTGAAAATCAGACAGGACACGTGTGCAAGTGTGTCCAAAATTCTGAGAGGAGAAGGGATTAAGACATGGCTACCCCCCCCCGACCCCCCAAAGGGGTGGTGATTTTTCATGTTCTCTCTGTCTCTCTGTGAGCACACCTGCCCTATGGCAAAAAAAAACATTAAATAAATAAAACTTTAAAAAAGTACCCTCCAAATGAGACACTTAGATATAAATCCAACAAAATATATATATGGTCTATGTGTGGAAAATTATAAACTGATGAAAAATTATCAAAGAAAACCTAAATAAACAGATAATCTGTGTTCAGAATATGGTTTGGAAAACCCAATATTGTTAAGATGTTAATATTTTTTCCGAATTTGGTCTTAGAATCCCAGGGAACCAGCAAGTGGCGTGGTGGTTAAGGTGCTGGACATTCCCATGTGGCCGACCATGGTTCGAGTCCCAGACCTGGTGACCTGCATTCTCACTTTCCTTCTCTCTCTCTCTCTCTGTGTGTGTGTCTCTGTCTGGTCAAATTAAAATAAATGAATGGGGGCTGGCAGGTGGCGTGGTGGTTGAGGGTGCTGGACTCCCACATGGTTGACCATGATTCGAGTCCTGAACCTGGTGACTTGCTTTCTCCTTTCCTCTCTCTTGCTCTGTCCCTCTCTGGTCAAATAAAATAAATAAATCAATAAATAAAGCTAAATAAAATATTTTTTTTAAAAAATGAATGAATAAATAAAATTAAATAAATAATTCTTTGGGGAAAAAAAAAAAGAATCACAGTGAAGTTCTAGTAAGCTGGGGCCAGCCGGTAATGTGGTGGTTAAGATGTTGGACTTCCATATAGCCAATCATGGTTTGAGTCCTGGACCTGACAGCTTGAAAATCAAGCTAAGCATGTATACGCATGTGTGCCCAAAATCTCAAAGAAGAGAATGAAGGTAAAGAAATCCCTGAGGGGTAACTCACTGACTGTCTCTCTCCAGCAAGTACATGTGCCCTATGGCAAAAAACTAGAAAAAAAAATTTTAGTAAGCTATTGTGTAGGTATCAACAAACTAATTCAAAAGTTTCTATGAAAAGGCAAACTACTCAAAAATAGCCTACACAATAATAAAATAGAAAAAAAAGTTGGAGAACTGACACTTCCTAGCTTCAAGACTTACTATAAAGTTATAGTAATCAAGATAACATTATATTTGTGAAAGAACAGGCACATAGATCAAAGGAACAGAATAGAGAGCACAAATACAGTCGATTAAAGGCAGCTCAATGAATAGAGTAATCTCTTCAAATGGTGACTGAACAATTTGGCTTCCATATGCAAAAGGAGGAGGAGAACTACACTGTCACAACTATCTTTTAACACTGTACATAGAAAATGGAATAAGAACCTGGTTGCTCTTTCTCTCAGAAAATTTTTCTTTTTTTCTTGGTAAAAAAAAAATAGAGTAAGAACAAGGAAAGAAAATTTCTCTGAAAAGAAAGGTATATTGGGAGGAAAAAAATGTTATTATTTGCAAATACTCAACTTAAAAAAATGTAGAGAATCGACTGAAAACCCATTTGCACTAGTAAAATAACCTAATAACAGTAAGATTCAAGAGAGAATTTAGAAATCAATACAAGCAATTCACAAGTAACCAATCAGAATATAAAACAACATCAATTCTGGGGGAACCAGCAGTTAGCGTAATGGCTATGTCGCTGGCCTCCCACGTAGTCGACCGCGGTTCGTGTCCCGGACCTGGTGGCTTAAAACTCACGCCAGGCGCGTGTGCGTGCGTGCCCAAGATCCCGAGAGGAGAATGGAGGAGAAGGGATTGCGGCGTGACCATCCCCCCTGGGGGGTGATTTCTCGCTTTCTGTCTCTATGTCTCTCTCTGTCTGTCTGGCGAGCGCACGCGCCCTACAGTGAAAATCTCTCAAAAAAAACAAAAACAAAAAACAAAAAAAAAAAACAACATCAATTCTCAGAACTCAAAATTGGCCACAGAAACAAATACAAAAATCTGAGTTTTATGAAAATTAGTATTTGAAATGCAGGCATGAAAAACCTCTGTTTACCTCACTATTACCACAAATAACTCCTCCCCACATGTCACACTTCAGCTTATCACCAGAACCTCATTGTGAATGAGTTTATTAGATTCTTAACCCTTTTAATTAGGAGAAATCTTTAATGATACTTAATTATACCATTATTCTCAGCATCAAAATCATTTATGCATGTAAATGTATTTCCTCTATAAGATAAGTAACCTCCTCTTTGTATTCCATCCCCACAATCTTGAGTGCAGTAAGTACACAGTAATTATCAACTTGAATGCTTTAAGAGGGTATAGAACAGAGAGAAGGAAAAAGAATAAATTAAAGAGGAGGAGAAGAATCAGAGGTCAGAAAAGGTTGATGGAGACAAGTCTCTTATTCACTCATAATGTACCCATTGTAAATTCTTATTATGTGAATTACCTTATTATCTGAAACTTTACATTTCAAAGTGGTAAAAAGTTTGAAGCAGAGTATTCAGTATTAGAGAAACTTTCAGTGAAGAGAACAGAAATATCTCCCAAATACTGTATAGCTCAAACGTGGAAAATATTCTTGATTGATTGTAGGCCTTGAATTTAAATTTTCTTTCTCAACCTGTATAAATTTTCCCAAATGCCCTTTTTTCTTTCCTTGGGCTCATTTATATTTCTTTTTTCTTCTTTTCTGTTGTCCTATTCTTTTTCCTTTCTTTTCTCCTAAAGCTAGAAGGTTTACTCTTTTCTTCCAGTAAACTTAGACCCAGGGGCTAGCCCTGTAGCACAGCAATTATATACTGCACAGAGGAAACTGGGTCCCATATGGCCAACCAGGGTTTGAGTTCTAGTTCCAGTAGCTTGAAAAACATGCTAGGTGCATACGCATCCCCAGGATACTGATAGGATGGATAACTGCAGGAAAAAGGATTATGGTATGCCAGGCCTCATCATAGGGTACTTTCTCTCTCTCTCTCTGGTATTTGTGTGTGTGTGTGTGTGTGTGTGTATGAAATAATATAACCTAGGCCTGAAGCTAGTGGGGACAATGGCAGCCCTGGGTTTTATGTCTTACCTAGTCATATTCTCTGTGGTGTGGGAATGAAGGGTCAAGACTGATCAAATATTTACTAAGTACATTCAATGTTTGGGAAAGCAAACATTTGGGAATTAAACAGAACTGTGTTTAAACATTCTTACAAGTTCTGTACCTTAGTGATAGAAACTCCCATAGAAGCTTGTGTGGATTAAATAATGTACTATTGGTACAATGTCTACTTTTAAGTCAGCATTCAGCAAAGAATGATTATTAGGAAACTATGTTTGAAAAACAGTGAAGAAAGCAGAAAGGCCTGTTCCTTCTTTTCCCATTCTCCTCCCCTGAAGCCTAAAATTATAGCTGAAGGGAGAGAAAAGATGAGGGAGGAAGTGGGGGAGGAATACATGGGCAAAGCAATACTATTAATATAATTTAAATCATAATACCCAGTTCAGCTACCAGATTAAAACAAAACACAATGACATTACAGTTTTATTTCATATGTCTAATTTAATAACTTATTTCAGAGAAACTGTTTAAGCATTAATATTGCATTTGGAATAAAAATCTCAGAAAAATGTCCAGGGAAAATGCTTTTAGACCAAAACTCCAGTGAAACTGGCACACCCAGATTACTCACTGGCTTCTCAAGAGAAATGGAAATCTGATGATGTCATTTTTCCCCTTGCCTATTCCAGTATCAATATGCTTTCAAAATACTCAAAAAGTAATGCAAAATTTTGTTTCTTGTACATAAGGAAAGCAAAGTTCTTAAAACTCATAGAGGTACTGAAATTGCGGGAGGAATTTTATTTAATTGGTGCATTTTTTAAGATACTTTATACCTTTTCTACATTTTTAAAATGCCCATGGTAGACAATTTATTCCTGTGATTAAGAATTATAACTTACTTAGAAAGAGGGCAAACACTATACTTACAATCATTCTTCTAATTAAAAAAAATTCAAAGGGAGCAAGTTTCACCATAATCCTTTAAGAAAATGCTTTACTTTCCTCATTGTGGTTCAGCCTTGACCATATCTGATTTTAATGTTAGCGAATCTACTGCACTTTTATGTAATACAGAAAACACATTCCAGTTACTGCTGAAAAGGTATTTCATCAGTTTTCCTGTTAGTGTGAGTCATAGCAGTGAAGAATTTGATACTCTGCAAGAAGAAACCACAGGCGACTAATAAGCACTCTATGACTTTATGCCCCAAAAGAATGGAATCAGCAGCAAATTTTACTTTGAGCCCTACTATGTGTTAGCACCGTTCCAGATTCTATGAGTTTTACTTTTTTTTTTTTTTGGAGAGTTTTTTGCTATAGGGTGCGTGCGTTCACCAGACAGAGACAGAAAGCAGGAAATCACCCCCCAGGAGGGATAGTCACACAATCCTTTCTCCTCCATTCTCCTCTCAGGATCTTGGGCACGCACGCACACACGCCTGGCGTGAGTTTAAGCCACCAGGTCCGGGACTCAAACCGCAGTCGACTATGTGGGAGTCCAGCGACATAGCCATTACGCTAACTGCTGGTCCCTATGAATTTTACTTTTAAAAGTATAGACTATAATGGCTGACCTTGAGAAATGCTTTACATGTAATTTTCTTTACAAATAAGTCAGCATTCTTTTTCTTAGAATTACTTTATTTAATTTATTAATTAATTTTTATTTGACCAGAGAGAGAGAAAGCAAGCAAACCTCAATGTCTGGGACCCAAACCAGTTCACCATGTGGGAGTCCAGCACCCTTAACCACACCACACCACCTGCCAGCCCCTCTTTTTTGAGTTCTCTGATAGTGAGACCTTTTTTTAAAAAAGCAGTCCAAATAGTTCAGCCTTTCTTTGTGTGCCTTCAAAAATAGATAATTACAGAGCATGTGTTCCCCCTCCCCCAAGGCGGCGGCAGGAGGCGGGCCCTGCGGGCCTCCCAGGCTCAGTGCGTCCCCT
>NW_006159849.1:907471-908044 GCF_000334495.1 Tupaia belangeri chinensis
CTCCCATAGAGTGAGGATAGTCGGTATATATTGATTGAGTGGATACATACAATATCTTTCTTTAATAGCCTGGCTTACTTCACTCATGATGACATATATAGTATTCTCAACTGGATTGGTCTGAGAAGTATTTCATGATGGGCAAAGTATTTTTACAAGCAAAATGAGAAATAGCAATTGACTGTTTTAAAAAATAATTAGAATAATAAAAATAATGATTGGGGAAAACATAGAAAAGATATTGAATGTTGAAGTGGGGAGATTAATGTCTCTGTACTGACGGACATGCATGGCATTCCCTTTTGAAAAAACAATGTAATACACTATAAAGTTATATGTAATCCAATGTAATATAAAGAAGATTATGATGATGATAATAAAAAAATTAAATTAAATTAAATTTAAAAAAATAGATAATTACATTAACATTAATATCCAAATTTCACCATTCTCAAGCTACCCATTTACTTGACCTCAGGGCATCCAATCTTTCAGAATCTCCTTCAAAGTTATTTCCTAGAACCTTTAAAGGTGCCTGTAAATGTCCACAAAAAAAATCATGGCCGTGAACTA
>NW_006159849.1:908070-950828 GCF_000334495.1 Tupaia belangeri chinensis
AGCCTTGAAGTATTATGTGGTTAGTCAAAACAGCACTTACCTTTTTTACCTTATTTTATTTATTAATTTTTTTGGAGAGGTTTTTGCTATAGGGCGGGTGCGCTCGCCAGACAGAGACAGAGACAGCGAGAAATCACCCCTCGGAGGGATGGCCACGCTGCAATCCCTTCTCCTCTGTTCTCCTCACAGGATCTTGGGCGCACATGCTCACGCGTCCGGTGTGAGTTTTAAGCCACCGACTCTGGGATGAGAACCACGGTCGAATACATGGGAGTCCAGCAACATAGCCATTACGCTAACTGTTGGTCCCTACTTTTTTTTTTACCTTATTAAACAGTTCAACCACTGACTCTTTACCCAGGGATCATGACATCCTGCCAATGATACATATCAATTCTTCCAAACATGATCTTGAAAAATGAGAGGCATGTTGTCTGAACCCAGTAGTAGTCAGGATCCAAGTCTATCCTAGGAGGTTTCTTGGCTCCCTTGCAAGTCACTGATTAAGTGTCCAGTCAGAATTACTCGAGCCCATGGTTCAAGTCCTGGACCTGGTAGCTTGCTTTCTCACTTTCCCTCTCTCTTTTTCTGTGTGTGTCTCTCTCTCTGATCAAATTAAAATAAATGAATGAATAAATAAAATAAAAATAAATAAAGTTAAATAATTCTTAAAAAAAAAATAATTACCCGAGCCCCAAGTCTAGCCCAGCCACAATACATTGTTACACGAACCAACATCAGGAATATCACTACCAGTTGAAAAAAGAAAAAAAAGAGTATCATTACCAGTTGAATGGTCATAAACATGGACCAATGTACCAATGTGATGGTAACCACACTGAAAATGTAAAAAGCTTCCTTGGTGCAAATTAATATTTTTCACCTATTAATTATTCAGTTCACGGGTGGACTGGTAGGTGTATGAGGAGATCATTTAAAGTGATAGGCACGAGGGAAAATTGACATTAAGTCTGCAAGCATTAATGTTCTACACAGCGTTTTTCTTACAAAAAGACTGCAATATTTTATTTTGAATGTTTTATGCCCAGGGCCAGAAAGCAACAGCAATAGAGCACGTTGCTGACCTTAGACCATTGCTAACTTGAAAAGGAGATTCATTAGTTTATTGTCATGAAATCTGTCTCAAAGACCAAGCTGAGTGTTTTCTATGGATGTGCTCTAGTACCTTATCAGTTTCTCAGATCGTTTTTCATCTTTGATTCATGAATATTATATTTTCTCTTTTAACATATTCACAAAAGTAACTTCTGTTCCTTTCTTTGCTTGGCATAATTCCATGAATAATAAGAAATAAAAGTAATGCATAATCTCATGATATCAGCTTTGCATGTCATAATTTGCCAGTATGTAGGCAGAATCCTTATGAAATTATGTGCTTGATATTTTCCTCTGACTCTAGTTTCTTTGAAGCTGTACTCCTTATTTGCTCCATTGCAATTTTGTTTAAAAACAATTTGTTTAAAATCTAGTCTCTTAAGTAAACTCTACATCCACCGCTTGACTCATCTTTTTATGTTGTTCTGAGAAAAAAAAACATCTATTTCTTTTGGAGAAGGATCAGACCAGATACCCTAAGTGCAGAGACGATGAAAGTCCATGTGGTAGGCTGCCAGTGGTTTCCTGAACAGTGCTATACTGAATCCCTAATGCAATAATAATTTCTATAAAGATTTCTGCCCAATAGACAGGCAAAGATAAGTCCTTGGGAAGGAAAGAAAAAACATGCTGTGTTTATAAAAGTAGTAGTTTCCAAAAACTTATATCCAAATGCACCAGACTCCCTGGGAAGTTTATTTTATTTTATTTTATTTCACTACTTTTTTTTTTTTTTTTTTTTTTTCTTTTTTTTTTTTTTTTTTTTTTTTTTTTTTTAGTTTTTTGCCATAGGGCAAGTATGCCAGTTGGGAAGAGAGAGACAGTGAGAGAGAAAGTGGCCCTGGGATGGCCACACCACAGTCTCTTTTCCTCCATTCCCCTCTTGGGATTTTGGGTACACATGGACATGTGCCTGGCATGATTTTCAAACTGCTTGGTATGGAATTTAAACCACGGCTGGCCATGTGGAAGTCCGGCACTTTAACCACCATGCCACTTCCTGGCTCCTGGGAGATTTTTAAACATAAATCTTTGAGCCCTTTATGTAGATAGTTAAATTAGATAGATATTTTAATTTGGCAGGTCTGGGATAGGGCTTAAAAACTGTATTCTTGGGATCAGCAGTTAACGTAATGGCTATGTCGCTGGACTCCCATGTGGTCGACCGCAGTTTGTACCCCGGACCCGGTGGCTTAAAACTCACGCCGGATGCATCTGCGTGCATGCCCAAGATCCCGAGAGGAGAACAGAGGAGAAGAGACTGCGGTGTGGCCATCCCCCCTAGGGGGTGATTTCTCACTTTCTGTCTCTCTGTCTCTGTCTGTCTGGGGAGCGCACATGCCCTATAGCAAAAACCTCTCCAAAACAAACAAACAAAAAATAAATAAAACTGTATTCTTTTAAAGTTATTCTGGAATAGGACTTAAAAACTGTATTCTTTTAAAGTTATTCCTAAGGATGGATAACATACATATGGAAAAATGTAAAAATAACAAGCACATAGCTTAAAGAGTTTTCACAAAGTGACCACACCCAAGAACCTGATCAGTTTAAGAAACAAAACACATTAGCATTCCAGAATCTATTTCATGTTTTTTTTTCTTTTTTTCACAAAATGTCCCTCATCCCCCAAGATTGATTTAATATATTGACTTCTAACAGTAGAGACTGTTCTAGCCTTTTTTAAAAAGAGGTTTTTGCTATAGGGCGCGTGCACTCACCGGACAGACAGACAGAGATAGACAGAAAGCAAGAAATGACCCCCCAGGGGGGATGGCCACGCCGCAATTCCTTCTCCTCCATTCTCCTCTCAGGATCTTGGGCACGACGCACATGCACCCAGCGTGAGTTTAAGCCACTGGGGACCAGGATGTGAACCGCGGTCAACTACGTGTGAGTCCAGCGACATAGCCATTATGCCAACTGCTGGTCCCTGTTCTAACCTTTTTAAAAACAAAACAAAACAAAACTTCATATAAATAGAATTATATAATAGAAACTTTTCTGGCTTTCTTTGCTCAATATCATATTGTGAATTTTTTTTAATTTTTTTAGAGAGATTTTTGCTATAGGAGCGTGTACGCGTGCCAGAGAGACAGAGAAACAGAAAGCAAGAAATCCCCCCCCAGGGATGATGACCACACTGCAATCCCTTTTCTTTCATTCTCCTCTTGGGATTTTAGGCACACATACACATGCACCTGGCATGAGTTTTAAGCTGTTGGGTCTAGGACTCGAACTGCTGCTGAGTACATGGGAGTTCAGAGACATAGCCGTTACATCACCTGCTGGTCCCCGTATTGTGAAATTTATATTGTCATTTTATTTGTGGGCTGTTCATTTTCATTACTGTTCTGTTGAAGAACATTTAGGTTATTTCAAATTATGAGCCATTACAAATTGTGTTGTGATGACCATTCTTATACATGTCTTGTGGGACATATTTGTAGGCATCTCTGTTGAATAAATATCTAGGAATAAAATTGTTGGATCAAAGAAAAGGCATATGTCTAGCTTTAGTAGGTACTGAACTGTCAACTAGGTTTTCAGCGTGGTCATATCAAGTCTAACTCTCTTAAAATTGCTTACTAGATGATGCTGATGCCGTATTTGGTAACCACTAATCTAAACCAACTAGAAGACAGCCACTATATTACTTTCTTTCTTTCCCCATGTATTAGACAGTATCTTTCTTCTTTTTTTTTTTTTTTTTTAAAAAGGGAGTGAGTTTTTTTTTTTGTTTTGTTTTTTGTTTTTTAGGTTTTTGCCACAGGGTACATGTGTTCACTAGAAAGACAGGGACAGTGAGAAGGTAAGTGAGAAATCATCCCCCAGAGGGGATTGCTATACCACAATCCCTTATCCCCCATTCTCCTGCATGATTTTGGGCATGCATCCACAGCTGCCTGGCATGATTTTCAAGCTGCCAGGTCTGGGAAGTCCAACACCTTAACCACTATGCCAACTGGGGTCCCCTTGACAGTGTCTTACACATGATAAGATATCAACAAGTATCTGTTGGCCTGAATTCAGATTAACTTTCTATACATACTAATAAGTGAGGAATAACAAAGCTCTCACTTCACTTTATTTTCTGATCTTCTCTTGCAATTTTATAGAATAGTATTCCAAATAAGATGGTAAAAAGAAGGCATTAATGCAACCAAATCAGTCATCTGTTCTCATTGCACAGAGATCACTCTCTTTTGACCTCCCAAAATATGTCAATTTCCTTCAGATCCATCCAGGGAAAAAAAACTGTCTTAGGACTAATTCTGACTTAAGTATACACACACTCTAATGCAACTTAACAAGAGCTTACCAAGCCTACTGGGCTCAAATACCATTTCAGTAATGTGTAATTCTTAGTTTAAAAAAAAAAACCTGGAAGTTAACTCAGGAGAACACTTTGGCACACTATATCAAAGCATTTGTTCACTGATTTACAGAGAAAGGGCATTCTAATTTTTACCATTCTCCAGAAGACAAACCTTTCATGGCTGGGTTTACACTGGTCCAACTTGACAGGTTCCAATATCCAAAGTTGGCAATAACAGTGATTAATGGAAGCAAGGGCTCTCCCAAAAGAAAAAAATTATTCTGTACAGAAAGACTGGGAAGAGAAACTAAATTTTTTCTTCTAGGGGAAAAGTTCCTATTTATGACTAAAGTACTAAAGGAAAATTAAAAAAAATATTTATAGTACAGTCTTGATGTTATTTTAAAAATCTATCTATGTATATACATACACTCACAACTATAAACAGAAAAAAAAACTTTGAATGACAGAGCTATGTGTGTATATATATAAATATATATACACACTATATATACACATATATGCATGTGAATATATGTGTATATAGATATATATACACACACATATATTATATATATGTGTGTTTATGTGTGCATGTTTGTATAACGTTCCCTCTCACTGTCTCTCTCTAGTGTTTATGTGTATATATATGTGTGTGTGTGTGTGTGTGTGTGTGTGTGTGTGTGTGTGTATAGTAAAACCAGAAGCTGCTTAAGCCTCTATGGAAGACCATTTGACAATAACTTTCAAATTTTAAAGGCATGCGATTTATTTGACACAGCAATCCCATTTATTTGATTCCACATATCTGATTATTCTTACAGATATATTAGCATATGAGCTCAACCTCAAATGTAAAAGAGGCTTATCACAACATTACTGGTAATATAAATGAATTAGAACTCCAAACTTCTCCAAACTTCCTGGAATCATCAATAATGGAATGGTTAAAATAAATCGTGGTACCAATGGAAAACTATGCAGTAGTCAGTAAAAATGTGGTGGTGGTTTCCCACAGATATTGATGTGGAAAGCTGTCTATGAAACACAGTTAAATGGGGGCGGGGGGGAGCAAACCACAAACCAATAGCCATAAGTATGATTCACGTGTAAACAATGAAACTTTCTATGCTATATGCCTGTGCAAAAGCATAGGAAATGTCTGGAAGGACAGTTTTCTCAGTGGTTACCTCTGAGAAAAAAGGAAAATAAAGGAAAAAATGGTGTATATTAGTTTGCTAGAACTGCCATAACAAAATGCAACAGTTTTGACAGAAATCATTTTCTAAGTCTGGAGGCTTAAAGTCCAAGATCAATGTATTGGTAGCTTTGGTTTCTTCCAAAGCTTCTCATTCATTGGCTTGTAGGGAGCCACCCTCTCACTGAGTCCTTACGGGCCTTTCCTCTGTGAGGGCACATACCTGGTATCCCTTTGTGCATCCAACCATTTTCTTTTTATAAGAACACCAGTCAGATTAGATTGGGCCCACTCTAATGGCCTCATCGCAGGCTGGCCAGTGATGTGGTGGTTAAAGCAACTGGATCTCACATAGCCAACAGTGTGGTTTAAGTCCTGGACCTAGTAGCTTGAAAACCACACCAGGCACATGTGTGTATGTGCCCCAGATCTCAAAAAGAGAGAGGGAAGAGAAGGGATTGTGGCATGGGCATCCCTCGGGAGTTGCTTTCCCTCTCTCTCTCTCTCTCTCCAGAGAGCACACATGTCCTATAGCAAATTAAAAGAAGAAGAAGGAAAAAAAAGACCCTATCTCAAAACAGTCACATTCTTAGATACTGGGATTTGGGGCTTCAAATATATGAATTTGGTAGAAGATACAATTCAGCCCATAACAAGATGACTTCCATCTTTTGTTCTGTTTTGTCTTAATTTTTATAATAAACGTAATTTTTTTGTGCTTTTAAAAACAAAAAAAGGTAGAAAAAACTGACTAGAAAGACAAGAATAGCAAAAAATTAATGAGTTATAACTAAAATGATAGATGATCTTTATTTTTTCCAATGTTTCTAATACTCTTCAATAACATGTATTACTATTTAATTCAGAAGCTGGAATTATTATTATTTTTTTTTAGAGGTTTTTTTGCTATAGGGCGTGTGCGCTTGCCAGACAGACAGAGAGAGACATAGAGACAGAAAGCGAGAAATCACCCCCCAGGGGGGATGGCCACGCCACAATCCCTTCTCCTCCATTCTCCTCTCGGGATCTTGGGCACGCATGCACATGCACCCGGTGTGAGTTTTAAGCCACCGGGTCCAGGACGCGAACTGCAGTCCACTACGTGGGAGTCCAGCGACATAGCCATTACGCTAACTGCAGGTTCCCAGGAATTATTATTTTTTAATGAAATAAATAAGCCCAACAGCCTCCCCATCAAAAGTCTGACACACTCCCCCAGGAAACTTTGGAACTGGCTAATGATATTTAATAATCTATAATGACACTTCACTTACAGTAAAACTATTTAAAATATGTGATTATTCAGAAATGACATGTGATTCCTAGGGTATAAAAACTTCTTTTTTATATCTTCTTTCCATTTTCCAGGTTACAGTAGTAAAGTGACTCTAGTCTTAAATTAATAGTCTTTCCAAGCAATTATTTAAGTTAAAGATTTTTTCAAATAAGTGATAGTACATTATGTTCTTATTGTTAATTAATTCTGTGAATTGCACACTTTTTCTTCATTAACTCAGTTTCATTAAGTAATGGAACTTAACACCAACATATAATAGTGTCCTATGTATTAACAGACAATTTCTTGCTAAGAGATGTATAGTCATTAACCGAATAGTCCCATCGTATAATGAAATCATCTATGGAGAAATATGTAAAGAACAAGAAAATAAATAACTGACTCTAACACTTACCTACTTTGCCTCAAGGTTTATAACTCAGTAAGAAACACTATGAGATTCACTGAATCCTGAGTTCAACAAGTTTTCAAGGGCCTAAATAAATAAATTGCTGTTAGCTCCCAGAAGAGTTCTAGTCTGGGTATGGAGAAACACCACATAGGAGGCTTCAAGTGTCTCCTAATAAGGAAACTGCTGCACAACCCCCATGTGACTATTTGAAGGATGAAGGATATCTCCCAAAGTGGCATCTTCTCTCTCTTTTTTTCCTCTAAGAACTACCTAGTGCTAGTATGAGTAGATTTCCCAGACATGGAAAGAAATCTAATGTAGCATATACTGGAAATCTAATTTTTTAAATTTTTTGTGGTCACTAATCTTAACCGTTTCCTTCTCATTTAGGAGCCACTCATAACTCCTGATTATTCATTTACCCATTGGAATTTGGAAAATTCAAAACTCCAACTTGCCCATGACAATAATTTACATTTACCAGTGCTTTTTGAAATAGACAAAGTTTCTTTTTCTTTCACATTTTCAGTGGCAATAAGCCAAAACAAACGCTCTGGAGAATTACCATGAATGGATGATTATAGAGGAGTGAATGCCTTTCATATTACATCACCAGACATAATGATCCACAAACTACAGCAATAGGAACACTGTACTTACAAATATTATCTTCCCATAAATTTTAAACTGAAAATTGGCTTAAATTAACAATTATCTCAACATCTGTCTCTATACCCAACTCTATGTAAGTTGTGAAGGTTAACTATACTGACCTACCTGCTGGGAAAAAAGTAGGAGAAGAAATGGCCAATTGCCAAGTGATCAAGAGGGACCATTCGTGTTTGGTTTCAGATTTCTTTCATCTCTTAGGTGTGAAATCTATTTCCTATTGCCCCAGAAAATAAGAAGCAGTACTTGGCTCAGAAAAGAAGACGACAGACTCTTCGTCAGATTGAGAAGGTACCTAAATTAGCTGAGGTGTTTCCATTTTTGGCAAATGAGCAACAGTTTAAATGAGAAGGAATGAGAGACAGATGAAGAAAGGTAAGGAAACTGCTAGAGTGGAGAACCCAGTTTGGGCCACTGCCCTTTGTTCTACTCTGGCAAGCAGTGGGGTAGGGTTGTCCTCTGCTCACTAACATGAGGAGGTCTTTTAGTTTACCAAGCACGTACTGCAATAACTCATCTAGCTTTCTCTATTTTTTTAGAGAGATTTTTGCTATAGGGCAAGTGTGCTTACCAGAGAGACAGAGAAACACAAAAAGACAGAAAGCAAAAAATCACACCCTAGGGGGCATGGGCCCACTGATGGCAATCCCTTCTCCTCCATTCTCCTCTTGGGATTTTAGGTACGCATACACACGCACTTGGCCTAAGTTTCAAGCTGCTGGGTCTGGGACTCGAACCACAGTCAGCCATGTGGGAGTCCAACAGTGGAACCATTATGCCATCTGCTGATCTCTCATCTAGCTTTCTCAACTGCCCTATTGTGAAGAAATGCCAGGAATATAGAGTAAATAATATTTTGCATCATGTCTCATGAAGTTTTCACACATTAGAATCTGGGTCTCAACTCCAACTTAGTCACTTCAAGTAAGGTAATTAACTACTCTATGCCTCATTTTTCTTTTTCTTAATACAGTAACAATAATAATAATTCTACTTCATAGGATTGCTATAAAGACACAATGATATAACACAAGTCCTCAGGACCTAGTCCAGCACAAGGTAACTGCCCATTAAATACTGCTATTTGTACTTGGTATCTACTGACAAAGTAAAATAATGGGAAGGTGAGGAAGCATACCATGAACAAAATATTTGTATTTCATGTACCTATACCTTTTTAATTTTTAAAAATTAATATAGTTTAACAAAAATATATAAAATAGAGAAAAAAATTAGAAATGGGCAAGAAAAATGAGGCAAAATAAATGTAAGAATAGGAGCTTAAAGAAGCTAATCCAAAAATAAATACCACAGTGTTTTGTGCATCTTCTACGAATGGGCCATAAATTTACCTCTCAGCTTTCAACTGTCAATGTAGAGCCAAACATAACCTCAGTTACAAAGTATCTACAAGCAAAATGCAAAGCAGTGTCTCAGAAGTTACTGATGGAGAATAATGCACAGAATAGGATTTTGATAGTTTTCTTCTCAAAATCCAATCTCCCCTTTCATCCTTGTGAAGAAAACAAGAGGAAGGCACCTAGCTCTTCCTCAAGCAGTATTTGCAACTGAAAGAAGCTAAATCCAGGTGGACTGACTGTTATAAGTCAATCAGTTATTAGTTCAGGAATGAACATATAATTTAATTCTATCCAATAAGATACAAAAACTTGGTTGCAGAAGACTTATAGGATAGTTCTTTCTTGGCCTTAAAAGACACCACTAAGAATTTGGTACCTCTTACCTGATATATGTAAAATGAAGCTGCAGTTGCTGCCTGCATCCATCTTGAAATCATTAGGGAAATCAGACTGAGGACAGATAAAACATACAAGAAGAGTCAGGACAACCAAATCGGAATTAACTGAAAGCCCTGATCACACTGTACCCGAAGTCTAGACTACTACTAGACATCTATGTGATTCTAGTAGATACCTTTAAGAACCTCTTGTAGGGACCAGCAGTTAGCGTAATGGCTATGTTGCTAGACTCCCATGTAGTCAACCGCGGTTCAAGTCCTGGACCTGGTGGCTTAAACTCACTCTGGGTGCATGTGCGTGCATGCCCAAGATCCCGAGAATGGAGGGGAAGGGACTGCAGTGTGGCCATCCCCCCTGGTGGGGTGATTTATCACTTTCTGTCTCTCTGTCTCTCTGGTGAGCGCACATGCCCTATAGCAAAAATCTCTCAAAAAAAAAAAGAAAGAAAGTAAAGAAAAGAAAAAGAAAAAAATGTGAATGTTGATCTACTAATAAAAGGATGATATATTCATACGATGCAATACTACTCAGTATTAAAACAGGACTGAGCTATTCATACATAAAATATGGTTGAATCTCATATTATTGTGAGCAAAAGAAATGAGACACAAAAGACCTATTTCATGGTTCTACTTATTTGAATGCTAGAATAGGCAATATTAATCTGTGATTATGACAGAAAACCAATAGATGAAATTAGAACAATGCCTGTCTATGAACAGGAAACAGGGAGAATTGACTGAAGCAGTCATGAAGGAACTTGTTGGCATGATAGGAATGTTCTTTGTGGGTTTTTAAATTATTTACTTCTTCTGGTCAGTGAGATAGAGAGATACACACAGAGAGGGAGGGAGAGAGAGACACGGAATCCCAAATATGGTCTTCATACTGTCATCTACTCCCAGTCTCAGCTAGCCCCAGATCATGGGCACATGTGAGCCCAGCATACTCAGGAAGGTCTCTACGTGTAAACCCAGAACTTTCCCACATGGATCAGCCTCAAAGAGTATCACATTTTACCACTATGCCACTGTCCAGCCTATTTGTTGACTGAATAGATTACATGAGCATATGCATTTGCAAATCTCATAAAACTCTGTGTTTAAAATCTGTGCGATTTTATGTGAAAATTATACCACAATCTAAATAAGAGACTGCAGAAAACAATTTGGGTCTCCTCTGTATACTGGATATGTAAATAGGCTCTCTCAAACTTTCTCTTCTCTTATGTGGAAAGAGTTGGAAGGCTGGGAATACATTTCCCAGGTCTCCATGTAATCAGGCTTCTAGATGTGAATTGGTTCTGCCAATTGTGTTCAGAACCTTATGTAAGATTCAGGAAGTGGAAAAAAGGCAACATTACTTTGCCACCTTTCCATGAAGCTTCAGGCTAATAAATGGGCTCTGGCAAATGGGGTTGCCAGCAGTGACCAGACCCCCACAGTATGCTGGGTGGCAGTGACAGTAGTGACAGCCTGACAGAAAATGGTGCCAGAATGACAGTGATGAGTCACACTTTGGATCTTAGCCATGACGGCGTAATCTTGAGACCAGAAGCTCAGCAGCTTCCTCTTCTCCAGTCATTTCAATGGGTACGTAAGCAGCTTATTCCTGTTATAAATCCCTTTCTACTTAAAATAACTAAAGTGATTTCAGTTCCCTTCATTAAACTCTTATGCAGAGGGACCAGCAGATGGTGTAATGGTTACGTCACTAGACTCCCATGTAGTCGACCAGTCCTGGACCAGGTGGCTTAAAACTCATGCCAGGCACATGTGCGTGAGTGTCCAAAATTCTGAGAGGAGAATGGAGAAGGGATCACAGCATGAGCATACCCCCTTGGGGGTGATTTTTCGCTTTCTAAAATCTCTGTCTGACTCTCTAGCAAACACACATGCCCTATAGCAAAAATCTCTTTAAAAAAAAAAAAAAAGCCGGATTTCATTAAAAAAAAAAACTTTAATGCACAGCCCTAGCCTAGACTTAATGGAATGATAGTACAAACTAGCTTAGGGGTGACTGTGAAGCTTACATGAGATCGTACAGTTAAAAAAAAAAAAAAAAATTTGGGCCAGCCTGTGGTCTTATGGTTAAGGTGGCTGGATCCTGCATGGCTGACCATGTGGTTTGAGTCCTAGACCCAATGGCTTGAGAAACTTGCTGGGCATGTGTGTGTGTGCATGCCTTAAATCCTGAAAGGAAGGAGAAATAGAGCAGAAGGGATTGCAATGTGAACATACCTCATGGTGGGTGCTTTCTCGTTTTCTCTCTTTGTCTCTCTTGGGCAAGCACACATATTCTCTGACAAACTTTTTAAAAAGAACTTGGCATAGAGTAGAATACTAAAAAAGTTAAGAATCTTCTAAATTACTGGGATTATTAGGTTAAATTATTGGATTTAAAATGTAAGAGCCCATGAACACCTAGGTGCCTGGTACAAAAAGGCACTGCTTCTGAAAAGTGCCAACTGGGCCATCCTGTGGCCTGCCTGGTGGTTAAGGAGCTGTATCCCACATGGCCAATGATGCAGTTTTGAGTCCCGGACCTAGTGGCTAAAATATGTCAAACATTGTATCCCACTTTCTCTGTCTCCCTGTCTCTATCTGATGAGTGTGTGCAACCTCTGGCAAATTAAAAAGATAAAAAAAAAAAAAAAAGGGACCAGCAGATGGTGTAATGGTTACATTGCTGGACTCCCATGGAGCCAATTGTAGGTTGAGGCCTGGACCTGGCGGTTTGAGTTCCAGACCTGGTGGCTTAAAACTCACACCGAGTGCATGCGTGTATGTGTGTGTGTGTGCCCAAAGTCCTTAAAGGAGACTTGAGGAGAAGGGATTGCAGCATTGCCATCCCCCAGGGGGACAATTTCTCGCTTTCTATCTGTCTGTTTCTCTCTCTTCAGCTAGTACACACGCCCTATAGCAAAAATCTCTCTTAAAAAAGGAAAAAGAAAGAAAGAAAAGAAAAATGTCAACTAAAGTCATTCTCTCCTGCCTAAATTTCTATGATATCACTGGCTGCCTTAGCCACAGCTGTTTCGGCCAGAGACTGATGAAAAAGCCTAAGGGCACCATACTTGGAATGGACAGATAGGAAGATACAGCCCTAAAGCAGTTTAGTTGGATCTCGTCTCAATTGCCCTTCCCATGTGGTCTCTCACAACCACCCTTAGCCTGCTTCAGTCCTTTTGAGCAAGCACAGTAGTGTTTGTTTTGCTTTAGGGCATGTGCACTCACTGGAGGAGAGAAGGGGTGGGCGACACAGACAGTGAGGATAGTGAGAAACAAAATCCCTTTTCCTCCATTCTCCTCATAGGATCTTGGGCATGTATGCACACATGCCCAATGTGTTTTTCAATTTACTGGGTACAGGACTCTAACACAGTAGGCCATGTGGGAGTCTAGCGATGTAACTGCTACCATCTGCTGGTCCCAAGCACAGTAGTTTTAAACCTGCAAACCAGATCACATTACTTCCCTTCAGTGGTGCTCTTGTACCTGGAATTAAATTGTAGACCCCTAAAAAGCTTAGTCATCAAGGCCTCTGTGATCTTGTTTCTACCTGACTTTCTGATCTCATCTCACACTATTTTCCTCACATCCATACCTGAGATTAGGCTGGGTTCTGCTACAGATTGGGTAACAGTCTATTCCCTGAAAATCCAAACGTTGAAGCCCTAATCCCAGTGTGATGGTATCTGGAGGTAACTGGGTCAACAGGGTAGAGCCCTCATGAATGGGATTAGAGCCTTTAAAGAGGGGGCCAGAGCTTCAGCCAAGTGAAGATATAAAAAGTTAACAGTCTATAACCTACAAGAAGAGTCTCACTATTTTCCAACCATGCTGGCTCCTGGTTTTCAATTTCCAGTCCCTAGAATTGTAAGAAATAAATTTCTGTAGTTTGTAAGCCAGCCAGTTTGTTATTTTCTTACAGCAGTCTGGACTAAGACAAGTTCTCTATTATTTTTCCTGTAGCTCCTGTGCTTTTTTTTTTTTAACTTTCACAATGACAATTAATTTGGAAATTATTTAACAATTCTGATACTATATTCAAATTCCTTGAGGATGATATCTGGGTCTTAATCATTATGGTATCTCTGGTGCCTATGTCAGTGTCTGGGACATAGTAGTACTCAATTAATACTTATTAATAAAGTGAATGAACTCATATGTGATCCTACCCTCCTCATTGGTGAGCACAGCTCCTGGTCAGCAACTAGTATAATCTTAGGTCCCACTGGTGATCCAGTCAGGTCAGAAATAATCAGCCTGTTTAACCTGCAGGTTGATGATGTTTAAGATAAAAACAAATGAGGTCCTAGCTGTTGTAATGGGCAAGTGGCAGGGTCCAGGGGTCCTGGGGCTGCTGGGCTCAGCAATCTGTTCAAGTGCAGTTTTTGTCTCAGCCTCAGAGTAGTATCAGGAGGTAGATCTACTGGTTCTCTGCTTCCATGTCTGCTCTTGTCCGAGTACTTGCCACCCTCACCTCAGGAGGCTGCTACTGCAAGGGTCAACTGAGACATTTGATATTTCTCTGGATTGAATGATTGTGGCCATCCAAAATTTATGTGTTGAAATCCAATTACCAGTGTAGCAGTATCCAGATATGGAGGTCTTTGGGATGTGATTAAATCACATGAAGATGGAGCCTTCATTAATGTAATTAGTATCCTTACCAGAAAGTCCTCAGAAAGCTGTCTTATCCCTTCCACCATGTAAGGACATAGTAGTAAGAAGACACCCTCTATGAACCAAGTAGGTTGTTGTCAAACGCCAAATATTGTCAGCACCTTGATCTTGGATTCCCCAGCCTCCAAAACCATGAGAAATACATTTCTGCTGGTTATAAGCCACCCAATCTATGATATTTTATTACAGCCATATAATGGGCTAAGACAGACACCAAGGGATTTGGAAAAAAAAAAAATTCATCACTAGTGGCAAGCATTATTAGCAAAGTACTCACTTAAAAATAGATATAGAAAATCCAAATAAATTGTACTTTTTGCATGGCTGTGTATTTCAAAGGATTTTAATTTACTAGAAAATAGAAGATCTATTTACCACCCAAAGTTTTTTGACCCAAAACAAAGTCCGCTCTTATCTCAGCTTAGAAGATCCCAGGAAATTCCCACAGGCCTTCAAAACCTGCAAAGATATTAAGTACAGTCTTTTGTGGCGACTCCAGACAGTGCCTACCTGCAAATCCTACACACCCTTGCTCTAGATCCAGAGAAACTGAAGTTCTTGCTTCTTGTGAGAGCTGCTCATTCATGATCCGTTTACTGAGCAAACACAAGCCACTGGTGGCTCTCTGGGCAGTCAGAGAAGAATGAAACCTAGCACTGTCTTCAAGGAGCCAATTAACTGACAGGATGCTCACTGCTCCTAACAGCCAGGATCAGTGCCTACAATACTGACTCCAAAGAGTTCATGTGAGGACTAACTGGGACAGTGCATTTAGCCCTGAGTTTGGCGGATCACAGCAGCTCCAAAATGTCAGCTATTATCATCATTACTGGAGCTAAAATTTCAGGAAGCTCTCTCCTAAAAATTATTTTTGAAATAACCATCTCAGAAGCTTTTTTCCTAATTGCTTAGAATTTACAAAAATAAAAAGACAACTCTTCTTCCTAGAGAAAAAATGAAGGTAAAGGCTTTTACTTTTTTCTTTTTTTTTTTGAGAGGTTTTTGCTATAGGGTGTGTGCGCTCGCCAGAAAGACAAGAGACAGAGAAAGTGAGAAATCACCCCCCAGGGGGGATGGCCACACCACAATCCCTTCTCCTCCATTCTCCTCTTGGGATCTTGGGCACATACGCACACGGGCCCAGTGTGAGTTTAAGACACCAGATTCAGGACTTTAACTGCATTCGACTACATGGGAGTCCAGCAACATAGCCATTACACTAACTGCTGGTCCCAAAGGCTCTTTTTCTTATTCTCCTGACATGTCATTCTTTTTAGTTTTCCCCTAAAATATCTTCCATGTGCAAGTAATCACACTGAACCTAAAGGATACTACATGGTCTCAGACTCTCTAGCTCTATTTAACCAGGAGGAGGCACCCACTAAACAAATTGCACAATTTTTCATATTTGGTAATTTAATAACAAAAGGAAGGGATGAAGAGAAATATTAGGAAAACACAGAGTAAGGTAGGGGCTGACCTAGTTTGGGAGGTCAGAAGAGTTTCCTTGGGCAAGTCACAGTGGGATTGAGCTTTGGAAGATGTGGAAGATGGAAAAAGCCAGAGTTTGGGTGTGACAGGTGGGAGGACCATTCTACACAGAGGAACAACAGGAGTAGGACTACGAAGGAGCAGGGCAGGTTGTCTGTTTATCAATGAGGTGTGTATGGTTACTTTTTTTGTTTAAAATTTTCTTTATGTACCAGAACCATGGGGTTTATTAAGTCAAAACGTGGAGTCATAGAAAAAATTGGAGTGGAAATCCTGAGACCTGGATTTCCATTCCTGGCCAAGTCATTAACTAGCTTCTCTGAATATGTATCTTAATAAGTCTTTAACTTTTGGGGGCTCCCATTTCTTTATCTACAAAATAAAGGTTGTAGGACAGATTACCTTTAAGATGATTCTAAGGTCTTCTTACACTTTTAACTGATATATGTAGGATTAACTAATTAGCTGACATATGCACGATATGTCACTTCTCTGAGTATGTCATTTCTGGGGTGTGACCCAGACGTCCCTGGCACAGTTGATTGTTTGGGGGTGGGAATCTCACTCAAATGGGGCCAATTCTATTTCCAGCCCCTCTCTCCAGGAACTGTAAATTAGTTGGTCCTTCGCATGAAGAAGATAAATACTGGGAGGTTGTGGGGAAACCACTTTCTTCCCACTGAGTAGCTTTCAGAAAGAGAAGAATGGAGCACAAAAGCAGAAAGAAAGTGCCAGAATCCTGGAAGTGTTTGTTTTTTAATTGCCAAAGGGTACATATAAGAGAGAGAAAGAACAAAAGTCATGCCACAATCCTTTTTCCTCCATTTGTCTATCCCATTTGGATCCTGGGCACACATGCACAGGCACCTGGCATGCTTTTCAAGCTGCCAGGGATGGGATTTGAAAAAAGCCAGCTGTATGGGATCAGGCTCCCTATATACAGGGCTGAATAGTTTCCATGACCCATCACTGAACAGTGGAGCCAGCCTGGGCCTAGGAGCACTCACAGTCTTTCCTAAGACCCAGCTGTATGTCTTCTCTTGTGTTCCATCAGCCATCCCTGTATCCTTTTCATTAGACTAGCATGAATTACATGGTGAACAGTGGTATCTGTAGCGTTTGTCTAACAACGTGTTCCTCCCACTCCTTCTTTTGGTTTCCCTAGAAAATCTTCCTCCAGTTTTCATGAGGTCCTACCTAGTAGGACAAACTATCCTGGATACTCCCCACAAGAATGAGCACAAGACATAGGCTGGCCAATCAAGTACCTATCCTCATGGCCACTATGATTGGTTTGTTTTAGCGCACATGACCCAAACAAGTCCAATCAACATCTTTCCTGGGATTGATGTTGGGAGTTGAAAAGATAAGTTTTATTTTTCTTTTTCAGCTAAAGTGAAATGATGTGTTTCAGATGCTTAGCAACCATTTCACCCTCTTTGTAAAGAGGCTCTGTCTACAGAATGAAACCAAGCAGAGACAAGTCAACTCAAGAATTAGAGAGAGAGTGGGGCAGGCGGGTGGTGTGATAGTTAAGGGTGCTGGACTCTCACATGGCTGACTGTGTTTCCTGGACCTGGTGGCTTGCTTTTTCACTTTCCCTCTCCCTCTCTGGTCAAATTAAAACAGATGAATAAATAAATAAAGTTAAATAAAATAATTTTTTTAAAAAAGAATGAGAGAGAGAGCCCACCTCTGAAGATATCATTTGAACCTTGGACTCTACTCTTCCTAAAGCCAGGTCCATGCCCAGAGTCATCCAGTTATGTAAGCCAATAATTTAATTTGTTATTGCTTTGTTTGGAATTGGTTGTCCACCACTTGCAAACCAAATAACCCGACTAACATAAGTTAATTTCTATTACTTGACAAAATCTTAACTAACATGAGCAATATATATACAAATAAGGTATTTAAACAACTTTCCCTGTAGAATGAACAAGATCACTATTCTGGCAGGTGCTTCCAAGTTTCCTACATAACTTCTTCCTGAAGCTTGCTTTTTCACTTTCCCTCTCCCTCTCTGGTCAAATTAAAACAGATGAATAAATAAATAAAGTTAAATAAAATAATTTTTTTAAAAAAGAATGAGAGAGAGAGCCCACCTCTGAAGATATCATTTGAACCTTGGACTCTACTCTTCCTAAAGCCAGGTCCATGCCCAGAGTCATCCAGTTATGTAAGCCAATAATTTAATTTGTTATTGCTTTGTTTGGAATTGGTTGTCCACCACTTGCAAACCAAATAACCCGACTAACATAAGTTAATTTCTATTACTTGACAAAATCTTAACTAACATGAGCAATATATATACAAATAAGGTATTTAAACAACTTTCCCTGTAGAATGAACAAGATCACTATTCTGGCAGGTGCTTCCAAGTTTCCTACATAACTTCTTCCTGAAATACTTCTTGTAGGTCCTTCAGCCTTTGATTTCCATCATGGTTTGAACTCTATGCCCCACCCCCTGCAAAAGATATGTTGAATCCTACCCCTAGTAAGTACCTCAGAATGTGGTTTTGTTGGAAATAGGGTGATATAATTAGTTAAGATGAGGACGTACTGGGGTAGGGTGGACCCCTAATCTAATATGACTGGTATCTTTTTTTTTTTCTTTTTTTGAGAGGTTTTCGCTATAGGGCGCGTGCACTCGCCAGACAGACAGAGAGAAACAGAGAGACAGAAAGTGAGAAATCACCCCCCAGAGGGGATGGCCATGCCACAATCCCTTCTCCTCCATTATCCTCTCGGGATCTTGGGCATGCACGCACACGCGCCCGGCGTGAGTTTTAAGCCACGGGGTCCGGGACGCGAACCGCGGTCGACTACGTGGGAGACCAGCAACATAGCCATTATGCTAACTGCTGGTTCCCATGTATCTTTATAAGAAGATGGCCATAGGAAGTCAGAGACCCAGAGAGAACACTGTAATGATGGAAGACTGGAATGATTCATCTATAAGCCAAGGAGTACCTGAAGTTACCAGAAATAAAAGGCATGGAATAGATTCTCCCTCAGAAACCTCAGAAGGAACCACTAATCCTGCTGCGATAGTTTAAAAGTGTCCCTCAAAAAATCATGTGTTAGAATTTGTTGTCCCATTATGGAGGTTTTAAGATGGCAGAAGCCTAATCTAATTATAGGATTAAGAGGTGGAGCCTCTGAGGGGATTAGGATAACCTTACTCCACCACCACTACCCCCTGAATACTGGTGGATTTATAAGAAGAAATGAGAAGAGACAGACACATGGGCCCAGACACATGCACTCCTCCTTCTGCTTTCTGTGATTCAGCCAGAAGACCCTCACCAGATGTCAGCACTATGCCCTTGGACCTCTCAGTCTCCAAAACCATGAGTAAAATAAACCTCTATTATTTTACATTACCCATATCAGGTATTTTTGTCATTAGCAACTGAATTGACTAAAACACCTGCCGACATCTGGATTTTTACTTGCGGTCTCTAGAATTAAGAGACAGTTTCTGTTGTCTTAACCTACCCAGTTTGTGGCACTTTGTTATGGCAGGTCTAGGAAACTAGTACAGTCTGCACACCACAAAGTGCTACTGGGTGGTGGTTCCAGGTAGAAAAGGTGCTGTCCTTGCTGTCTCCCATCAAGGTTGAGATTTTACTTGGTCAGACAGAACAGCTGTCCTTAGACCACCTTTCTATTCCACTACTATCTTTTTACAATTTGTTTTCTTTTTGCTCTTAGAAAACTGGAGGCCTAGATGGAAATACTGAGAGTAGCCCATGGGCAACAAAATTAAGTTCAGGGCCCAGTTTCTGTGGGGTTTAGATATCTAAGGAAGATGGCATTCACAGCTGGCTGCAAGGCAGGAGAAAGGAGATACCCACATGTTTAGGCAGAGCAGCAAGAAAGGCACCTGACAGCTGGCATCCAAAGTCTTACTTTTGGCCTGGGCAATATGTGTGGCAGCTGTGTTGAAGAACATAATTGTCTTTCTTTTCTCCCAATGGCCAGTGCCACCCCTCAACAGAACCCCTGGGATGGTCAGCCCAGGGCACAGAAAAGGGAGATGAGGGGAAGGGTGAATAGGAAGTGAAATAAACACAAGACCTGACATCTCTTCTATAGGAGAGACACACAGGCAAGAAGATCCAACTTGGCTGCCTATCCTCAGCAACCTAACAGAAGGTGGAGATGACTTGGCATGACGCCAGCACAGGATAAAAGACATTCATGCTGAGAGCTGAATGGTTCTGTTGCAAATAGTCTTAATGAGCTGCAAGAGAGGTTCAGAAGATGAGCTGGTAATTGCTCTTCAAGTATCTTTTCTCTAAAGTTTCTTTCTATAAAGGCCATAATCTCCTTTATATGTTCATTCTTCCCTCTAGCTGTTGGGAGGACCTTCCAGTCTGGAGAGCCAGCCTTCCGTAGGAGCTACTGTTGAGTGCATTTTCAAGCTTCATCAAAGACTGAGTGGAGGGTAGAGTGTGGGAGCCACTTTCCTATGAAAAATGAATAACCTAAAAGGCATAAAGAAGCTATTTGTAGCTTTAGAAAATCAAAACAATGGGGCCAGCAGGTGGTGTAATGGTTAAGGTTTTGGACTCCCACATGGCCAACTACAGTTCAAATCCCGGACCTGGTGGCTTGAAATTCACATGGGGCAGGAGTGGATGCATGCCCAAAAACCCAGGAGGATAATGGAAGAGAAGGGACTGTGGCATGGCCATCCCCACAAGGGGTAATTCTCACTTCCTGTCTCTCCAGTGAGTACATGCGCCTTATAGAAAAAAATCTTTCTTAAAGAAAAAGAAGAAAATCAAAACAATACAAGTTCTCTCTTCCTTAGAAATGCCAGATACTTAATACTCCTTAATTTCTTAGCAATGGCTCCATTTCACTGGCATTTACTGATTCAAAGTTCATGTAAGGTCAGTGACAAGGAGTATATGAAACATTACTTGGCCTTAGCCCAGGTAGGTTTTGGTGGCCGAATCCCACAGATAATCAGTGGATTCAAGTCTGTACAAGAGGCTTCTAACTGGGGCATCATCAAGAATGAGTAGCTTCTTCTCTCTGCCACACATGACCCCACCTCACATCTTGGCCCCATGCTTCAGGATTTCTGTCCAGCCTTCACTTCCCTCATCACTTACTTCAGAGCCTGGCCTTTGCTTTTGAAAATCTGGGTCCCCAGGCGTAGGGAAGATAAGGGAGCTATGGGGTAGGATCACACCACCCTGAGTTATTCACCAGCTTCAGAAAGGTTGGCATCTCCCAGGTCACCAAAGATAGTTCTTTCATAGTGACTGCCATGGAGGGGAGAAATGAAAATTCTGGGGCTGGGTTTTTTTCTTTGGAGCAGTATAACTGCTTTTATTATGGATATACAACTTAAGAGTATGTCAGGGTAAGGTGATGCCACAGTGGAGGCACAACTAGATTCACATGGCTAAGGTCCTGGGTTCATGTCCCAAGGCCTCCATGGCACATCAGGCATGCATGCAAATGCCCATGATCCAGGCTTGCTGAAACTGGGGGTAGACTGCAGTGTGGGGACTATATTGGGAGTGCCACTCTCTCTCTTCCATGACATGGATAAACTTATTTTTTTTTTTTAAAGTCCATCAAATCTTAAAGCTGGCATAAATCCTTAAGTTCATCCCGCTCTCTCAGTGCATGTGCCAGCATTGCTGCAGGTCCTGGAAGTGAGAAACAAATAAAGCACCATCCCTTTCAAGACCTTATAATTCAGTGCAGGGGAACCAAGGAGTAAAGATAGTATGGCCCAGGAACCATCAGTTAGCATAATGGCTATGTCGCTGGACTCCCACGTAGTCGACCGCGGTTTGCGTCCTGGACCCCGGGGCTTAAAACTCACGCCGGGCGCATGTGCATGTGTGCCCAAGATCCCGAGAGGAGAATGGAGGAGAAGGGATTGCGGCGTGACCATCGCCCCTGGGGGGTGATTTCTCGCTTTCTGTCTCTACGTCTCTCTCTGTCTGGCGAGCGCACGAGCCCTATAGCAAAAATCTCTAAAAAAAAAAAAAAGATAGTATGGCCCGAATGCAGAAGGCTAGCAGAAGGCTAGCAGGCACTGCTAGAAGCCACATGCCCAACTATAAGGCTGGATTCCTGGGTCTACCTGAACATCATCGGGTATGCACACAGGCCCCCAACATCCTGATAAGGTGGAGAACAGAGGGAGGGGATCATGGCATGATGAGATCCTGTTGAGAGTACCTTTCTCTTTCTCTTTTCCCTCTCTCAATAAAATAAACATTAAAACAATTAATAAATAAAAACAGTGAGATCAATGCTGTAATACTCAGAGAGGTATCCCCAGGGTACTAAGAGGATCCACATCACCTGGTCCAAGATGTTCCTCACATATTCTTTAATTCTCCATGGACCATGATATAGACAGGCCATGTAGACTCCCATCATAAGATTATGCCCTATAATTTAACTTACAAACTTCCTAATACTGAATGGTTAGACTTTTGTGGTGACCATCCTTATACTCAAATCTTTGCCCAAACATCTATTTCCTTAGAATAACTTTCTAGGAAGAAATTTATGCCCATAAAAGACTATGAAGACTCAGAGAAATCTGGTACAAATTCCCTATCCCCCTTTACAATAAAGCCTTTCAACAGGAAAGTGGCCTTGAACATTTATGTTTTATTAAAATACATCTGGAGAGAAGAGTACAGGATAAAGTAGAGGGAGAAGAGTCAGAGAAACCAATTAAGAGATTGTTGATTATGTGGAGAAAATAAGATAATGGTGAGAGATACTAATGAGGATGAATTAATATGATTGGAGAACTGATTAAGAGGGTTGGAATATGGAAAATGAGAGGGTGGAGCTAAAGATGACCCCTAGATTTCACCTTGCATTTTCTGTATAAACAAATAAAATAAATAGTCTGAGATTTCTGAATTCACCAAGAGAAGATATGTAGGCCAAGGAACAGCTTTGAAAGCAAAATAATGACCTGTTTTGAACATTTACAGCCTTCCATTCCTATGGGGGCTCTTTGGGGAGGCGACTGGTTCTGTACGTCTGGAACAGTCACCAAGCTCTGGTGAAGGAGATGCATTTGGCTCATCAGAATAAGAAATACCAATTATCCCAGAGAACTGATTTATAAAAGTTGGAAAAAATAACATTTACTTAAAAATAGTTGCTCTCAAACTTTTATCTACTTCAGCCCAGCTGCTGGTGATGGATACCATATACTCCCCAGAAAAAAGACATCAGAATTGAAGATGGGAGCAGGATAGAGTTGACAGGTACTGGGGCACAGGGAGGATAAAGGATTCTGATACTCTTTGTTTTCAAATAATTATTTATTTAATTCCATTTGCTATTATCATTTTTTAAATTGGATGAGTCACAGAGAGAGAAAGAGAAAGTGTGAAAACATGCCTTCGGGTCTGGGACTCAACCAGAGTCGGCCGTGTGGGAGTTCAGTACTTTAACCACTGTGCCATATGCTGGCCCCAATATTATTCATCAGGGAGGCATGCTGTCTACTCCTCCCCCTCCATAAGAATCACTGCCTTCAAAACCTAGTGGGGAGCCAGACAGTGGTGTGGTGAGAAAACATAATACTCTGTGAAGCTGTCCCATACAGAACAGATATAGATTTGCATCTGGAGACCTCCCTGAGTGTGCTGGGCATGCATCTGCCCATGATTCAGGGATCGCTAAAGCTGGGGTTGGATTTTGGTGTCTAGAGACAGTTAGCTGGCTCTATGTCTCTCTTGTTCATGAAAGAAATTAATAAACTTTGGACTAAAAAGACTGGCCCTTGTCCTAATAGGCCCAGACACAATGCTCCAATGCCCTAAGCCACATTAGCAGGAAGGCCAGACTAGTGACAGCCATCCTTGTGTGTCTATAAGGCTACCAGCTCCTTCCACGCCTAGGTCCCAGCTACTCAGGGGCCAAGGCAAGAGGATCATCAAAAGTCTTTTAGAGAGGTGAGGAGGAAACATGAGGGAATTCAATCAAGAGATCCCAGGGAAACACAAAGTCGAGTTCTCAGCAGGCTGCTCTGTCCCCGGCTTACTTCTACACTCCCATTTCCACCTTGTCCCTCTGAGCACCTCTTTCTGGTGCCCAACCCTTGAAGGTTTAGAGTTTCACCTTACTCTAGGTAAATATCTTTTGCAGCTTTCTAAAAATGTTTTACTTATATGAATAAAAAGAAACAGGAAAAAAATGACCTTTATTTATTCCCCTCACTTATTTTTCTACTGTAAATCTTAAAAGAAAAAATATTATGTGTGGCCCAGAATTCAAGGTCCTGAGATTTCAATGATTACAAGGATACATATATAGCCACTATGTCCTGCCACTGAAGCTTTCAGTTAGTGAAGAGAGGATGAAGTAATGGTGGGAACAGATCTTGGGTACTTCAGGGAGCAATCAGCAGAGGGAGAGAAGAGCGAGGACAGTGGTGGTGGGGGTAGGGTCACGGATAGCTGGGACACCAGAGAGAGACAGGTCAGTGGTGTGAAGGGTCTCTGCCATGTACAGGAAAAACACCTTCCTCAAAGTAATTGCCTGGGAAGGTGAGATCCTAAAATCAAGGCACTGGCAGATTCAGTGTCTAGTGAGAGCTAACTTCCTAGTTCCTAAATGGTGCCTTCTCATGGTGTACTCACATAGTAGAAGGGGCAAAGGGTCCATCTGGGGTCTTTTAAATAAAGGCGCTAATTCCATCCATGAGGAATCACTTCCCAAAAATCTTCTAATAGAGTTAAGGTTTCAACATAAATTTGGAGAGGATATAAATATTCAGACCACAGCATTGGTCAAACCAGACCAATTTGAGTCTGGAGCTCTCTTGGTGCAGCTACAACCCACATGGACCTCAGGTCCTAGCAGAGGAACCTGGGTGGGTCATGGGACTAGCAAGTCTTTGTTGCTGGGCTGAGCAAGGCAGCAGGGTCAGTGGTGCGTTTTTCACTAGCCAATGGTCTGAGGCCAGGATCTGGCCTGAATTCTTCCCTATCTGGCTGTGTAACATAGGCCAAGTCCTTCTGCTCCCTAACTTCCTTACCTGGTGAAGACAGAGCTGTAATAAAGGAGAGGCAATTGAGAAGATACCCAAGTACCAACCTACACTGTAATGGAACAGAGAAAACTGTATTGACCAGAAGTCTGCTAAAAAACAAACAAAAAACACTAGACTAAGAACCTCCTAAGTATGATCTGTGGAAATAAGAGCACTCTGTGATATTAATATACTCATTCATTCATTTATTTTACCTTTGCAGGGTGAGGAGAGTTCCACAGTAAGTTGAGTTTGAAGAGGTAGTAGGTTAAACAGACGATTTCAACAGCAGGACTTCCAGAACATTTGCTATATTAACGGACATGGTAACCCTCCAAGGCTGGAATGGAGAGTGCAACATTTTCTTAACCTCTATTAAGTCTTCTTAGGGAAAGCACCCTGTGGTACTCATGCACACAGAATATCAGCACATTATCTAGAAGCTGAAGAGATCCTGAATTGGAGGTTGAGTGTAGTATTCTGTTCCAGAATCCTGCCACCAGTTGAAGTAGTGTGCAGGGACTGTTACTTATCCTTTGGCCTCTCTCCACCTGTGGCATCTCTTGCCAAAGTCCCTGACATACTGTAAGTCACTTGTGTTGTTTTGGGGCTCTTGGGGGATAGGGGTAAATGAGAGTGGTTGGTTGGTTGTTTTTGAGACAGGACACAGAAATGGAACAAAGGGGATGTGAATCTTTATTTGCCTTGGAACTGATAGAAAATTGCAGAAGGTACACCTGAGATTCTTAATATAAACTTATATATATATATATACAAGAGTGTGTGTGTGTGTCTGTGTGTAACTATAAATGCAAAACAGTAAAAATTATTTGGAAATAAGAGAAATGTTTTTCACGCTCCCACACCAATAGCCTGCTGTGGCTTTGGTATGTCTTCATTAGTCTTCCACAGATAGTTCTTCATGTTGTTATTTTAATTCTCATATTCTTGGCCATGGGGAAGAAATGTCCTGGTTTTCCTCCCCTATCCCTGCATGTGTCTTTCCAGAGTTGGGAAAAGCAGAACCACAACGAAGAGTATCAATGTACGCGTGCAGGGGTCCTCCCTCTCTCCTCCATGCCAGGCCCTGGCCCCTCCTTCTGCCCATGACCCATATGCTGCCCCATACCCAGAACTGACCACTTCTTTCAGGTTATCATCCAGACTACCACTCTCCCTCCTATACCGCTGGCTAAAATGACAAACTTTTGCCAAGCATCCAAGTTAACTTTGGCCTTGTATAAACAGATATAAAGGTCTTGCCTTTGTTGCACATCATCTGTCAAGTGGAATTCATCCTTGTCTACTCAATTCTATACTACAATACTGAAATATTCTGGATGGCAAAAGACAGTAGTAGGCAGGTAGTTTGTGGTACTTTTAGGATATTCAGGGAATTAGAAAATGCAGGCTATAGTGGGCGACTGTTGTCTGTGCCTGCCCAGTATACATACATTCTCTTTTTCAGAAAGCATCTGATTTTGCTTTGGAAAACATCTTTTTCTTACTCCACACAATTTGGGCAAGGCTTACCTTATTACCACTCCACTGAAAAGGACTCAGATCTGATTAGGATATTCTGTATTCAGCAGTGGGGAGTACAATTCTGGGAAATTTAATATGTTAAAGAATTGGGTAGAGAGAATCTCTGTCCTCCACTAGGGTTGCTGAGAGAATAGGATATTAAAGACAACACCTACTGGAGTAGAGAGACAACAGAGAAGAAAGAACTGAGAAACACGAGAGTTGAATTCTGGTGACATTGTTTGAAGTCCTGAATCCAGCTATACCAAAGCCAAATATACTACTTAACTTCTTAATTACAAAAGCCCACAAAGTGTTTTACTTGAATCAATTTGTTCAATTTCACATTTGCAACTGCATTCTACCCAAATTAAAGCCTTAAGACTTACCTAGGTTAAACTGACTTTCATATCCCTGCTATAATGTCTCTGGGATCAAGAAACTTAGTCTTTCATGTTATCATTCCTCAAGAAGACGACACCGTTCTCTGCATTATGCACGCTTAATCTTTACAGCCTTTTATGGATGGTTTTGTTCATAACCTAATGAAGAAAATGAGGCTCAAAAACCTGGGTTAACTTACTCACAAGCAGGTCTTAGAAAGGAGACTCAAACCCAATCCTTAGGCCTAATTTTTTCTAGAACATGATGTTCTTTCTATGCAACACTAGACTGGCTTCGAGAACAGAAGATTAACATACAAAATTTCAGAACCAACAACTACAAAGTAAAGTTCTTTTTCTTTCTTGGTGAAGGAAAGGATATAGTCCTTACCTCTTAGATCCGTTTGGTGCACACAATAGCTCTCGGATCTGACAGCCCTAAGGTGCACACAATAGCTCTCGGATCTGACAGCCCTAAGGTCAGTCAGGCTATTCATTCTGCTCTGACTGGATGGATCCTGGCACTCTGTGTTGGAACACGGTGAGCTCCACTGAGAAGCCTGTGGGCTGTCTTAATTTTGTAACATTTGTCATGGGGCAGTTTGACCTCGACCTGCATGCAGGTGCCACAGTTTATCTTTGGTCTTCCAGCTGAGTACATCCAAGTACTAGATGTAAAGATAAACCTAGTGACGCAAACGCATGCTGACATTAACCTGTTAGGTGGAGGGCTGCTTTGAATCTTCTCCAAGGACTGAACAACTAAAAAGAATCTGAACCACAACCATAATGTGTAATAAATCTTCTCAATACCAGGGAAGGCAGCAGATAGTTCAGATTTTCAGATGAAGAAGCTAAGGGTTGAAAGATGGAGGACCAGCCCATACTAACAATACAGCTAGGATGCAAACGTAGTTATCATCCTAAGTCTGCATTATTTTCACACTACTCTACTGGAATTCAAGAAACTAAAAGCTTTCCTCATAAATGACTCAATTTTTTAAAGAATAAAGGCTTTAGAAAAATAAAAACATAAAATAAAATTTCAAGACAGTAGCCAACCAAATCTTAAAAGATGGACCCAGTCACCACCACCATAGGTTAACAGGGAGTGAAATTAGCAACAATGAACAGTGCTACATGGGTGCTAAGATAAGGGGGTAAGGCATCTATGAGAACACGTAGCCTGGGGAGCTTTGGCAGGAACTGCTGAGGCTTTAAGATTGAGGAGGAAGGCCAGTAGGTGGCATAGTAATTAAGGTGCTGGACTCCCACATGGCCAACCTCAGTTTGAGTACTGGACCCAGTAGCTTTAAACTCACACCAAGTGTATGTGCATGTGCTCAAAATGACGACAGAATGGAGAAGGGACTGCAGTGTGGCTATACGCCCTGGAGGGCTGATTTCTCACTCTTTCTCTCTGTATTTTAATGTCTCTGGTGAGTGCACAGCCCTATAGCAAAAATCTCTCTCTCAAGAAACAAACAAAAGGCTTAAGGAGGTAACTCAGTGAGAGGTGGAGAGCTCAGGCAGGTTTACTTTCTAGGCCTCTTATGACAGTGTTATCAAACCACAGCTCTTAAAATGTGAACATATCCCAAATCTCTACAAAACTTTTTTATAATTTGCCTTCTAAATTGCTTGATGATCAGCAATTTGTTTAATAAATGATTAGTTATGATTCCTTAACTATCATTGTACATGCTTAGAAATTCTTGTGAGATGGGACCAGCAGTTAGCGTAATGGCTATGTGGCCGGACTCCCATATAGTCGACAGTGGTTCGGGTCCCAGACCCAGCGGCTTAAACTCACACCAGGCGTGTGTGTGTGTGTGTGTGTGCGCGCGCGCGCGCGCGCGCACGCACGCATGTCCAAGATCCCGAGAGGAGAATGGAGGAGAAGGGATTGCAATGTGGCCATTCCCCCTGTCTTTCTGGTGAGCACACGTGCCCTACAGCAAAAATCTCTCAAACAAACAAATAAACAACAAAAGAAAGCAAAACAAAAAGAATTTTTTGTAAGAAACTCTCACCTATATTCTCAATATTTTAATAACTAAGCTAGAATGCATAATTATTTTTGCTCCTTTCTTTTCATAATTTGTAACCAATATTTTCCCCCTGATTTCTTACAAATATTCTCATAAGTTCTTCAAAGATTACAGCTTAGGGAGAGATCTAAGAACCATGTGTACTCAACACTTATAACCGCATGTACTCAGCACTTAAAGCCTCAGGTTGGTGATCATGACTGAAGTTGGGTCCCTCCAGAAGCAGGCCATGCACCACTTCAAAATATATGGTCCTGGGAGCCAGCAGTTAGTGTAATGGCTGTCGCTGGACTCCCACGTAATCGACCGCGGTTCGAGTCCCGGACCTGGTGGCTTAAAACTCATGCCGGGCGCGTGTGCGTGCAGCTATGTGGCCGGACTCCCATATAGTCGACAGTGGTTCGGGTCCCAGACCCAGCGGCTTAAACTCACACCAGGCGTGTGTGTGTGTGTGTGTGTGCGCGCGCGCGCGCGCGCGCACGCACGCATGTCCAAGATCCCGAGAGGAGAATGGAGGAGAAGGGATTGCAATGTGGCCATTCCCCCTGTCTTTCTGGTGAGCACACGTGCCCTACAGCAAAAATCTCTCAAACAAACAAATAAACAACAAAAGAAAGCAAAACAAAAAGAATTTTTTGTAAGAAACTCTCACCTATATTCTCAATATTTTAATAACTAAGCTAGAATGCATAATTATTTTTGCTCCTTTCTTTTCATAATTTGTAACCAATATTTTCCCCCTGATTTCTTACAAATATTCTCATAAGTTCTTCAAAGATTACAGCTTAGGGAGAGATCTAAGAACCATGTGTACTCAACACTTATAACCGCATGTACTCAGCACTTAAAGCCTCAGGTTGGTGATCATGACTGAAGTTGGGTCCCTCCAGAAGCAGGCCATGCACCACTTCAAAATATATGGTCCTGGGAGCCAGCAGTTAGTGTAATGGCTGTCGCTGGACTCCCACGTAATCGACCGCGGTTCGAGTCCCGGACCTGGTGGCTTAAAACTCATGCCGGGCGCGTGTGCGTGCATGCCCAAGATCCCGAAAGGAGAATGGAGGAGAAGGGATAACGGCGTGACCATCCCCCCGGGGGGTAATTTCTCGCTTTCTGTCTCTATGTCTCTCTCTGTCTGGCGAGTGCATGCGCCCTATAGCAAAAATCTCTCTCTCAAAAAAAAAATATATATATATGGTCCCACTACCATTCTTCACTGAAGACTGTAAAGAACTTCAGGGGCCAGCAGGTGGCATGGTGGTTAAAGGCACTGGATTCCTACATGGTCAACCACAGTTTAAGTCCTGAACCTGGCAGCTTGCTTTCTCACTTTCCCTTTCTCTCTGTCTCTCTCTGATCAAAGTGAAATAAATAAATAAATAAATAAATAGAATTAAATAAATAATTCTTTTTAAGAAAATGAACCTCAGGATGTCCCACCATTTCCAAATGTAGCAGGAAGAGGTAGCTGCCCCTACCATTCTCCTTTGAGGCACCATTATTTTCCAAGATAAATACCAATTGCCCAGATGGTCACCAGTGAGTCCAACAACAGTCCCACCACTCCATCTCAGCTACAGTGACTGGGCACTCAAAACAGACACATGCAGTCACCATATGTGTCACTACTGGACTGATTCATTATCTTTCATCTTTCAGATAACCTCTGATCTCTATAAATTCACCTGCCTTCGTCAGCTTGAATGTATCATTTCCAAAACAGTAGCACAGGGAAATTACTAACAAATTAGTCAATCTAAATGTTTTTAGATGTGAGAATCTTTAGAGGGTTAGGAATTGAGAAGAAATGCAAAAGCATAAAGAATGTCCTGGGCCCTCAGATAAATTCAAACATCAGAAACATTGAGAATGTTTTAAAATAGGTACTAACCCAGGCCTGTGCTCAGAGTTTGGGGATACACTGATTGGTATGGGCCAGCTGCGACAAGGAGTTAAAGCAGCTCCACACCCTGACAAAATGATAGCTTTTATTTGCTTAAGTTAAGAAGTGATGTGGCTTGGCCTCTGTTAGATGCCAAACAATGATAAATTGTTCCTCACAAATGGTGTCTTAGATGTGGCCAGCAAAAGTTCAAAAAGGCCTGGCTATTAACTATTAATCACTTCTAAAGAACAGGAAGGGTCTGAACAAGGGAAATTTAAAAACATGAGATATTTCTCATCTACTCTGGAGCCAGGTAAGGATCAATAGAGATCCAGGTTGGGCATATGGCCTATGGTACCATTTTCTCTTTCATCAGTCTGGCTAAAGTCACCTACTCATACATCCAACAGTCTCCAGCACGGTACCTGTGTAAGACTAATGGAATGCCACATCTAGTCCTCACATCCTTGACTGAAGTCTCAGATTAATTCATTTCTTCATCCCACTCTAAACCTCCCTCTCTTCCCCAAATGAATCCCATCTCCCAACTTGGACTCTGCCAAAAATTTGGAAATTTCTGTTTTCCTGGTTTCTCCATCTCCCTTTGATTTTATTGACTACATCAAATTTCCTCTACTCCATCCTGCCTACTTCCTTTCCTTCCGTTTAGCACCCTCAGTCTTGTACTCTGTGACCATAAAACTATCTACCAACAACAGTGGCATCATGCAGGAGCCTCCCAACATAAAGACCTAATGGCAAATGACCACCTACCTCATGGTCTTTCTCTAGGAGTAACAGTGAAAGGACAGGCACCAGGATATAACTTAAATTTCTGTGTGTGTGTGTGTATGTGTGTGTGTGTTTGAGTCAACAATTAGACATCCTTCATTACTTTTTATAGAAAAGGTTTTTAAAAATAGAAAACAAAACCATGAGGTTTTGCTGCCCTGTGAGGGCAATCTGAATTTTAGCAAATCTTCCTGTTGTTCTTTCCCAATCAGCACATCATGTTGCAATACCCAAGCTTCCTCCCACTTCTTTATCAACTGTTTTGACAAGTACAGTAAAATAATCATGACAGACGGAGGTTGGCTGGTAATTGTAGAGAATGTAGGTGGAGGGTGTTAAAAGCTTCTAGGGCCTGATAGAAAATAGAAAAGCAAAGACAAGGATTCTGGGGGATGAGCAGTTAGCGTAATGGCTATGTCGCTGGACTCCGACATAGTCGACCGCGGTTCGTGTCCTGGACCCAGTGGCTTAAAACTCACACCAGGCACGTGTGCGTGCGTGCCCAAGATCCCGAGAGGAGAATGGAGAAGGGATTGCAGCATGGCCATTCCCCCTGGGGGGTGATTTCTTGCTTTCTGTCTCTCTGTCTCTGTCTGTCTGCGAGCGCATGTGCCCTAAAGCAAAAACCTCTCCAAAAAAAAAAAAAGACAAGGATTCTGCCATGAATCCAACAAGTCCACAGGTGTACCTGCCTACAAACCCCACTAACCCTATTGAACAACTGCTGCTGTAACATGATGATTTGTCTCTGTCAGCAGAGAAGAGCAAGAGGCCAAGACTAAAAACCAAGTGCCCAAGTACTGAAATCTTTCATCAAACTCCCTGAGCAAGTAGCTGGACCAACCACTAGGAATTAAGCTAAAAACAAGGCAGAGACCACAGGCACTGTACAGTCTCGAAGATGTGTGTCAGCAATCAGCAAAGGATGACTTCTGCTCAAGACATGGCATTCCTTCTCCTGAGAATTTGAAAAGGGGCTGAGAGCAGATTCAATAAATATTAAATTTGTCATCCTTTTGGCAACAGCACTATACTACCGCCAGATGCTTACAATCACCTGCCTGGTCTCTACATGCCACACTAGATTACCAATAGGACCACTTGCAGAGCTTGTACCAAGGGATGAAAGGCCTCTGGTGGATAGTATTTGATTATGTCCAAGGTATGCAGCCTATTAATTCTGTATGGGAAGATTTCAGTTCAGACACTACCAACGAGAGGCACTAAGTAAGACTGCAGTAAATGTGGTGGGCAGGAACCAGCAGATGGCAATAATGGTTATGTCACTAGACTCCCATGTAGTCAACAGTGGTTTGAGTCCCAGATCTGGTGGCTTAAAACTCATGCCAGGTACTTGCCCAAGATCCTGAGAGGAGAGTGGAGCAGATGGGATTACAGTATGGCCATGCCCCTGGGGCCAATTTCTTGCTTCCTGTCTGTCTGTCTTGTCTGTCTCTCTCTCCTGCAAGCGCATGTGCACTATAACAAAAAGAAAACCTCTCTCTCTAAATAAAATGTGGTGGGTAGAATTCCAACACAGCTGTCCATTGTCCCCAACCCCTGGTTATTCAAACTCTAACCACAGCTGACAGCCAGCAAGGAAATGGACTTCAGTCCTACACCCTGAATTCTGCCACCAGAAGGAACTGAGAGCCTATTTCTTCCCAGAGCCTTCAGATGAGAGCCCAGGCCAGTGATAACTTGACAGCTGACACCTGTGAGACTCTACACAGAGAACTCAGCCAAGCTTGCCTGAACTTTCGAGCTACAGAACTGTGAAATGATGAACAGAGTACCATTTTTATGCAACTAAGTCTGTAGTCATCTATGTACCAACAGACCATAATACAACCTGTAAAGCTCTCTGTAGAGTGCCATGGTTCAGAATGGCCTGGCCTTCTTCAGTGTTAGCTCTCTACCTCCACAACCTCCCACCCTGATCATCCGAGTACAGTCTTTCTCTGGCTCCCTTTCACAGAAAAATAAAAAGGTACTGAGGGGCCAGAAGTTGGAGTGGTGGTTAAGGACATTGGACTCCCACATGGCCAACTGTGGTTCAAGTCCCAGACCTGGCGGCTTGCTTTCTTACTTTATCTCTTGTTCTCTCTCTCTCGCTCTGTCCCTCACTGGTCAAATTTAAATAAGTAAATAAATAAATAAAGTTAAATAATTCTTAAAAAAAAAAGAAAGAAAAAGATATTGAGAAGGACTGGTGAGACAAAGACATCTTACTTGAAAAGCCCACCCTAGGAACCAGCAGTTGGCGTAATGGCTATGCCGCTGGATTCCCATGTAGTCACTCACGGTTCAAGTACCGGACCTGGTGGCTTAAACTCACACCAGGCGTTTGTGAGTACATGCCCAAGATCCCACGAGGAGAATGGAGAAGGGATTGCAGTGTGGCCATCTCCCCTGGGGGGTGACTTTTCGCTTTCTGTGTCTCTGTCACCCTCTATCTTTCTGGTGAGCGCATGCGCCCTAAAGCAAAAATCTCTTAAAAAAAAAAAAAAAAAGAAAGAAAGAAAGAAAGAAAAGCCCACCCTAGATGGAGAATACCATTTGAAACACTAGTAGGAAGAATTAGAGGTTTCCCTTCCTACAAATTCCAACCTCATACACATGCCAGAGGTTGACTCTGTTAGTCAGCAGGGGCAATTTGCCACAGGGCCTTAGGATTCCTGCATATTCTTGCTAGGTAGGCCTTTACCCAAGCTCTTCCCCAGAACTGTACTTGCAGCAAGCAATCTTAAGAGATTAATGTTTCCATGTGCATCAAAGAGGAGGCTTGCTATAAAACAGGTGGAGTCCTGGAGCATACATGTTCCTTGACTGTAATGCAAACACATTGTGTGGTTGGCATCTCCTTGGCCCTTCAATATCCTGTGAGGACCCAGAGGATAAGGGCAACCAATATAAACATGACACGTATACTGTTTGCTAGGCTCTAGGCAATAAAATAGAGATCTCTGTCTCCAACTCAGAACTCTACTATCCTCTGTCAGCATCTGTAAAATTGTAATAATCTACTTATTAGGTTGCAAAATCCCAGACTCTGACACTATTTTACTGAGATTTTTAAATCACAAAATCTCATGTCTTTATATTATAAATTTCAAAGAAACAAAATATACCCTTTTGGAGTTTTCTTGTGGCCAGAACATTTATATCATTAAGGCTACTATAAGAATAAAACAAGAAAATGCGCAGAACATTTAGGGTGTAGAAAACATTCAATAACTTTAGTTTGAACCCTGCCTTCCCCACTCACCCATCCCTCACATACATATGCATACAATGAACCAGACAAGAAACAGTATCTGCATTCATGATAGCAATCCATTCAGAAGACAGGAAATAGTACAATATACCAATTTCTGACATTTGCATAGCACTGCACAACTTGCACAAAAACAGAGACTCAAAGAACCTGTTCTTGCTAAAAGGACAGTAAGAGACTCTGCAAGTCTAGAAAACCACCCCTCAACAGAAGCCCAGAGAGGTGGGATGAGGAAGCACAGCTGAAATACAGCTGTGATACTGTTGCTCCATATGACTCTGTCCTGAAGGCAAATTCTTCCTTCAGGTAAGTCAAGGCAGCTCTCACTGTGACTTGGCCTCCTGAAGTGTGTTGATGTTACTGGAGAAATGGCTGGAATCCACATGATCTAGAGATGTCTTCTGCTTAAACATTTTTTTAATGAAAAAATTGAGATACTTTTTTTTTAACCTTCCACCAATAAGTAAGAACATTGTGTCATCTGTCTCCCTGTGCCCATCTTATTTTATGAAACATAATGCACTGAATTGGAATAAACCACACTGTACCCCATAAATATATACAATTATTATGTGCCACCTAATTTTTTAAAAAAGGAAAGAAAGAAAAAGAGAGAGAGAGGAAGTGAAGGAGGGAAGAAATACGGAGAAAGAAAAGAAGGAAAGGAGGAAGGAGGGAAGGAAGGCAGGAAAAGACAGAAGAAGGTAATTGAAGAAAGTCCTAATATAAATGCCTATCCTGTCCTGGATGAATGTATTTGGACTTGGTCCATTTGGTGTCCTTGGCAGCATCTGCTTTGTCTGTAGACATTTGGGCCTTATCTTGTGACAATATCATTTGAGGGTCTTGCTAAGGTTGGAGAAGCCAATGCCCACACAAGTCATCAGCACTTTATCTCCACCCTTGAGTTCTTCACCACATGGCTTGGTTTCGATTTTAAACATAATCTGGAAAAAACTCTTCAAATGCCGCAAAAATTCTATCCTAAAAAAAAAAAAAAAGAAAGAAAGAAAATAATTAATTTTTTTGCAAAGTCTCCTCCCCACCACCTAGAACCCAAGCATTTAATTTACCCAACCACAAGGAAGGAATGAAATTAAGATATTCTCATCAAATCTGAATAAATAATACTTCTTATAGCCTGCCAGTTTGTGAAGAGGATTTAGACAGCTTGTTAAGATGTACATAATACAGCAAGATAAATTAAACAGAAAATAGGGGAAAAAAAATGGTTAGAGGTTAGCACAAGATATCTAAGTTACTTACTCCCACACACTTATTAAAGATTGGACAAGAATATGGTGCCAATTTGTGAGTGGCCCATGCATAGGCAGAACACATACTTCCATCTTCCATAGCACTAAGAGGTAAAATACAAGCAGAATAATTATCTCTGATGACTTATAGGGTAAGTCTCACCCTCTATTCCTTCCACTTACTCAACAGATATTCACTGAGTGCCCTCTATATATGCCAGGCAATATTCTTGGTGCTGAAGATGTTATAGCAAATGGAAAAAATGAAAACAAACTCTTCCTTCATGAAGATTTCAATCTAGTGGTGTAGACAAGAAAAAATAAGCTAAATATTCTTGAAAAGTGCTATGACAATTTAAACAAAGTCAATAGCACAGATGGGAAGAACTGTGGGTCCCTGTGCCTATTTGGCAAGAGGCAATATTAACTAAGGTGGCTTGGGAACACCACACAGTAAACACGGCAAGAAATTTTCAGGGGTTGTTTCTTTCTTTTTTTTTTTTTTTTTTTGGGGGGGGGGAGGTTTTTTGCTATAGGGCACGTATGCTCGAGAAAGACTGAGAGAGACAGAGAGAGAGAAAGCAAGAAATCACCCCCCAGAGGAGATGGCCACGCCGTAATCCCTTCTCCTCCATTCTCCTCTCGGGATCCTGGGCATACACACACACAAGCCCAACATGAGTTTACACCAGGTCCGGGACTCAAACTGCAGTGGACTACATGGGAATCCAGCGACACAGCCATTACACTAACTGCTGGTCCCCAGGGATTGTTTCTTGTAATCTCCCTTAATACAGAGCAACGGCAGCACTCTGAAAGTGCCCTGGGAACAGCAATTCTGTGGATGGACCAAGATGGAGGCACACAGGCTTCTGAGGGTCTGTCCTAGTAGATTCAGCATCACTTTCACTAGCCTGACCATAAGACTCACCTGGATAGGTCACTGAACACATGGGTTCCTTAAAGGTACTGATCAACTTGCAACTAGTAGGACAAAGTGTCCACATGGAAGAGCCCAGAATCAAAGGCCACATGCAGATAACCCTTCCCCACCCCCTTATCAGGCCCTGTGCTTCCCCAGTGGATAGGAGCCAGAAAACTATTATTAACACACATTCCTGGCAATTCTTATCAGGAAGTTTAGGAGACACTGGTTTAATAAAGAACGGTGATCTGAACATCTGTAATGAACTATTTTTTTTTTTTTTTGGAGAGGTTTTTACTATAGGGAGCGTGCGCTCTCCAGAAAGAGAGAGAGACAGAAAGCGAGAAATCATCCCCCAGGAGGGATGGCCATGACGCAATCCCTTCCCCTCCATTCTCCTCTCAGGATCTTGGGCACGCATGCACACACGCCTGGCATGAGTTTAGGCCACCAGGCCCGGGACTCGAACCATGGTCGACTACATGGGAGTCCAATGACATAGCCATTATGCCAACTGCTGGTCCCTGTAATGAACTATTAAAGAAACTGTATATTTTGCTGCCTACCAGTCATATCAGCAATAACCCCTACCCCAACTTGTTAGTCCCCAACCTTGAATGCACATGGAAGAGCTACAAAGATACTGATTGTAGGCCCACCTGCAGTGGCAAAGGTGGTGGGATGCTGCTGAAAGATACTAGCCACATTGGAGATGGACCCCACCTTAGTATGAATGAACCAGGTGTACTCACACATACCCATGATCCTGACAGACTGGGGAGAGGATTGAGGCATGGCAAGACCCTGTAAAGGGTACAACCCCTTATGAAATAAATAAAACTTTAAAAATACATATCCTAAACATACAGATCAATAAAATAATATTGTGAATCAAGAATTAAACCCAGGGTTGGCCCTGTAGCCTTGTGGTTAAAGGAGCTGGATTCCATAAAGCCAACCACAGTTTGAATTCTGGTCCCAGTGACTTGAAAAACATGATGGACACATATGTATGTGTGCCTAAACCCCTAATAGGATGAAGAAATGGAGAAGGGATTGTGATATGACCATACCTCACAGGGGAATGCTTTTCCCCTTTCCTCTGTCTCTCTGTAGTGAGCACACGTGCATTGTGGCAATGAAAATATATACATAAATTAATAATAATAATAATAAACAAATAGCCCAATTAAAAGATGAACAAGAGACCTAAGGAGACATTTCCTTAAAACAGGACATACAAATATTCGATAGGCACGTGAAAGATAACATCATTAATTTTTAAGAAAATAGTAACTAAAACCACCATGAGATACCACTATATACCCAGTAAGATGGCTATACTAAAAAAGACAGGCTATAACATAAGGGTTGGTAAGGACATAGAGAAATTAGAACCCTAATATACAGCTGGTGGGAATGTAAAATTGTACAAGAACTGTGGAAAACAATTTGGTAGTTCCTCCAAATGTTAAACAAGGAGTTACCATTTAACACAATAATTCCACTCTTAGGTATATGCAACAGGAATGAATATATAGTCCCAAATGAAAGCTAGGGCAGACACATTCAGTGGCAGATACATTCAATGGATGGCCATGATAAGCAACTCTATTAGAGGAACAAAGTAGATTAGTGGTTGCCTGAGGCTAGGGAGAGTGGGAGAAATGCAGAGTTGCCACCAATGGGTACAAGGTTTGTTTCAGGGATGATAAAAATAACCTAAAATTAGGTTGTGGTTACACTACTGTGTGAATATACTGAAGACCATTAAATTTATATCAAATAAATAAACTGTGTGGTGTGTGAGTTACATTTCAATTAAACTATTTTAAACAAATAAATCATACATAATTGTGAAGTTTAAAAAAAAAATACTGATCTTGATTCCCACCCCTACCCAGTATATACCAAACTAAGTATAAAGCCTCCTGTGGTGAATTTTCCACCCATTCCTTTCCCTCTGTCCTCAGAGTATGAATATAGTCAAAGGAGGATAAAAGCAACAAGGAGAAAAGGAAGTCTGAACAATTCCTCACCCTGTCTGGCTGAAATGACTGGCACATGAGGGACTAAGGAATGAAATATAATTACCCAGAGAGCAAGAACTCTGGTGTGTGCTGCACGCTTGCAAAAAAAAGTCCCGACTTCCTTTTTCTGCCACCTAGGAATGGGCAACTTCATCAGCATCCTTAAAATAATATCCCAGTTGTCAACTCTTCTACAAAGCCTTTCCTAGTCAGTAACCCTCATGCCACATGATCTTTCCCACTTCTGCAGGTTTCCATAGTGTTCTCTGCTTTATGGTGTCCAATTAAAAGCTTACGTATAGTTGTCTCTATAACTGTTCCCTTCCCTCTTGGTAAATTAGACCAACATCAAAGACAATGATTTTTCTCTATCACTGAAACTGTTACACTTTTAGATACTATATATGGCCCCTAATAGAGGTACCAAATAGAATTTAGGAGTTGGGATAATCTTGAGAAATCACTTCAACATTCTTGGCAATTAAGAGTTGTGAGTTTGTGGGGCCAGCAGTTGGCGTAATGGCTATGTCGCTGGACTCCCATGTAGTTGACTGTGGTTCGAGTGGCAGACCCAGTGGCTTAGACTCATGCCAGGCACGTGCCCAAGATCTGGAGAGGAGAATAGAGGAGAAGGGATTACGGCATAGCCATCCCTCCTGGGTGATGATTTCTCTTTCTGTCTCTCTGTCTCAGAGATATCTGTCTTTCTGGCAAGCCCATGCGCCCTATAGCAAAAACCTCTCCAAAAAGAAAAGAGAGAGATGTCAGTTCTCCCACCCTACTGACTTTCTGCCTTAGTAACCAATTGAAATTTTCATTTTTCTTCTTGTTCTCCATTCCACCACCTCCCATCCCTGTTCTAGGTGGGGGAAGGGATAAAAAAATAAAACAAGCACATCAAACCCACAGATAAACAGTACACATCTGTGGGCAGAACTTCCAGCTGGCAGCAAGGTAGAAAAAGCCAGCCACCTCACCCAGTCATCTGCATCCTAAGGAGAAAAGGCTTGTTCTCATCCTCACTGGAATTAATACAGGCCTAGGGCACGCTCTGCTTCTAGGACCTCACCCAGCTGACTTCACTCTGAATCACTCAACTGTTTGAAAAACCAGACACCTTCCCCAGATGGCAGAATTCCTAGGGGGCCTCAGCTAGCTTCTGATCTCCTGATCTCTTGGAGAAGGATAGCAGAAACATGGACTTGAGTGTGCAGGCCTACATATTTGTAGCTACGGGGTATTTGTAGCCTTTGGAACAGTTAGAAAAACCAAAGGTAGTTCCACTTTTTACATAATGTTCTGCCAATTGCTCAGCCTGTCTAAGGAAGACTGTATTAAAGACTGGATTAAGGTATGTTTCTGAATGTCTCTCCCCCACCTCCAGCCCCATTCTCCTTATGTCTCCAGTACCTGGGATATTAAGAAGCAAAATGCTCAGAAGCTGAGAAATAACCAACAAACAGCCTCCTTGAGAAAATGGAAACCAAATGAAGAATAAGCTCACCCCACATCTACGCACAACTATACAAAGTCTCATCTGGTGTAATCCACATCCTTCTCCACAGCCTCACAGCTCTGCACAGCTACAGGCCCCCCTCCATGGCACCCTGTCCTGAGTTCACTCATACTTCCCTCCTTTCCCTCTCACAGAATTTGCTGTGGATTCACGCTGTACTGTAGGTACAGGCACACAGTAGGACGAAGAGAGACCCACAACACATTGAGAGTAAAGCCCCTTTGACAGACGACGGTCTGCACAGTGCAGTTGGCAGCTTTTTAGATGAGCCGTTTTAGGCATTTGAGCTCTATGCAACCCCTATGTGAAGGACTTTAACTCCAGACTTAGAGAACTATATCTGTAGTGAGCCTTTGTTTTGTTTTGTTTTGTTTTTCCAGGATAAAGTGAATTATTTTCAGAAAACAGCAACAGACTTTTCTACGAAAAGAGACTCTTTTTCTAGTCCATCTGATGAGTTTTCAGAGAATTCTGGAGCATAGAAAGAATTTTTCCTATGTATTTTCAAAAGGAAAGTTGTTCCCTCTCCATGAATACAGTTGTTATAATAAATCTGGTTAGAGAGTCAGCAGCACAGAACCAGGCTGGTTGCACGTCAGGAGATGGGAGTCTCAAGTCCAGTTCAGATAGGAACTTAAGCATAAGCACATCCCTGACCTCTCTTTATCATCTGAAAGGTAGGGATATCATGTGCTCTTACTATGCGCCAAATATGTTCAAGGACTCAAACATAATAAAGGTGACAGGGCCCTGCAGCACTGGAACCATATTATAAACATAAAGCAGGGTGGTCTTGTGTGCACCCACAGAGCAATCAGCCACTGAATCCAAAGTTCAGCTGGTTTGGACAACAGTCCCCAGTGTCCCTGGGCATCATCTGACTTGATCTTCTTAAGTCATGTGAAGCTGGCCCACCAAGAAGCTCTGGTCAGTGGATGTGTAACAAGGACAGTGGGTTCAAGCTCCCCAGCACTTCCGCAAATAATCAAAAAAGGTCATTTATTAAGATCAGCTTTAAAAAAAAAATGGCATGGTTCATTTCAGACTTCCAACTAAAGATAGAAGATCATTTTACAGCCGAATTTGAAATGAGGACTCTCTTGAAAAGATGCAGCAAGGCACTCTGCCTCAGGGAAGGCACTTAGAGCTCAGTGATAGGGATGAGATCCTGGCTCTAATACCAAAGCTTGGTTAAGAGAGGTGGCGATTCAGGATGAGACTGTCCAGGTCTGAGTCCTGGACACGTAACTTGACCTCTCTGTGCCTTGATCCCATCACCTGCAAAATGGTATATGTAGTCACATACACCACGATAGGCTTAGGATAGAAAATAAATTAGTTCATTATCTGTGAGGCACTTTAAACAATATCAGAGTAACACCCTAGTAAACACTGTTTTAGAGAAACACCTCCCTTACAGAATTTTGGGAATAGTAAATAAGATGTGTGTCATTTGTTCAGTACCATCACTGGAGAAAACTAATCATAATCTTAAAAATTAACATATATACATTTAGAGATAGCTAAGCAAACAGTTTACAATGGATTTCAGGCCTGGGATTGCCCAAAGCCAATTTACTAGACTTCCTGGTGCTCAAAGTGAGCTGACAAAGCAAATGGATTGAGGGAGGAGAGGGTGTCCCAGTCAGAACTATGGCACCCAGCAGGGATGCAGCTCCTCGGGTGTGTTGCTAGTAGCAAGTGCCTAGCCTCATTTAAGGTTTGCTCCATCCCCACAAGCCCATGACTTGAGGATGCCTTATGAGGCTCAGAGATGCTAAAGACCATGGCCACTGTCTCCAGTGGCTCTGTGGAGAGTCAGAACTCAAGCCCAGATAGGCTGAACTCCAAGGACAATGCAGGGCAGAGACTCTGGTCACTGTGGTCTTCTTTCACAAACAATTTCTGAAAGTGCTAATTGAGATGCCTGTTGACATGTATTTTTCTTGCTGCTTATCCAACTTTTAAATAAAGTATAAACCCTCCATAAGCTGTAAAATTCAGCTTTTTGAAAGGATGGTAAAACCACTGTCGTCAACTCCAAACCACCTAAAACTTAACAAATTTAACAGAAATAAAGTTTCCACATACCAGCGTATTATTCAATACTATTTTATTCTACTGAAAAAAATCTGTCTGGCATTC